>NC_133373.1:15815620-16115620 GCF_049309525.1 Garra rufa | reverse complement strand
TGGAATTTAATAGGGTGTCCTAACTTTTTCACATGACGTTATATATGCTCAAAATATTTGACCACTGAACGCCAGGACCAACTACAATCAAGTATTCCAAAGAATATTTCCATACTCACTGAAAATACTGTTCCCATAAACGTTCTGCTTCCTTTTGGTTTTTCACACCCAGACTGAAAGAAAACATATTCATATAATGGAATGTTTATCATTTTGTAGTACAAAAAATATGCGCAATGGCAATGTTTAAAGATAAATATACACACCTGTTAAAGAACTTGGCGCCTGCTGACATCAGACCAAATAAAGGACGAATTTTCTTATCGACAACTTCTTCCAAAGAACCACCTAAACAACAGTAGTAAATGCAAAACATTTTCATAGACTCTGACTTTTGAACCCCACTGTGTATACTGTACATAAGTTACACGCATTCATAAACACATAGGCTACTGCACATAAGTTACCAGTTAAGGAGGTACGTTAAAAATTTGAAATTGTTTAGGATACCTTTGGAGACGTCTTTTTCTACATTTTCCAAAGATGTTCTACCAAGTCCGATCAGTTCTTTCAAAGCCCTTATAAGTGTGTTTTGGACCACATCAGTAGCCATGCTGAGCTTACAGCGAGTTATTTATTCTGTACCGACCATCTGTCATTTATAAGATCAGGTGATATAGCGATGACGGAACTTCAACGGTGATTGGTTGATCCTCAAATGCGCTGAGAAAAGTAACAGCTAACATGTGTCATCGCCACAGTGTTTTTCAGCGGCAGCACGTTCTGGCAATAATTAACTCACAAACAAATAATGAAAATGAGAAACTTGAATAGAAATTGAATTGAAAATACACAGGCACCTGCTTAAATATTTAAAAAATTACTTTGACTCATTGCATCTGACTAGTTAGCGACAGCTTCCGGGATGCATTGACAGTAGATAGAACATGTAGCATCTAGTGGCTGACTGAAGTACTGCATACTACAAACCGTCTTGCTCTTGCCAGTCCTGTTCAGTACATATTGTACAAATTTAAACATATACACGACATTTATTTCTGATTTTTTTTTTTTTTAGTCCACAAAAGGGAGTTTAAAAAGGGATTAAACACAACAACAGTGGTTTCATTCAACTGATTTTATTGACTGTGGCTGTTTCAGCAAATTAAGTCACAGATTTTCCACTTTCAAGTTTTTTTTTGTGCGCTTAAGGACCCACCTTTATTTCCCCTCACGGAAAAAAAGACACAGTTTTCTTAATTCACAGGAAAATGAAGGAAATAAGTCTCTGCCAAAAAGCACCAACCATGACATGAGTAAGAAAACAGAAAATCTACTTAAAATTGTCCCTTAAGAAGATGCTAAAATAAAATGAAAGATTTATAAGATTAAGGAAATAAGACTCTTTTTGCTTCAAGTCAACTATAGATTGAGGTGCAACTGTTCCCAGTGTTTAAGGTCACATGAACATCTCCAGAATCAGATCGCACATTATTCGGTTGAGCCATTAAATAGAGACAACAAAAAAAGAATGATAAAGAAGCCAGTGCGGACAGTGAACGTGGCAATATTACCAACTTCTGTCTTTCAAACGAACAAAAACATCTGCAAACATATTTCCCCACTGCGTTCAAGTATTCAAAAAGTAAATCAGAGCTGAAGAATATTGCTTAATAAACTCTTCAAAGGACATCTCTGCAAAAAGTCACCGATGTGATTCTAAAACCAAAAAATCTTTGAAAACCAACTGAGTAATAATTTAATAAAGATTTTCAATTATATTCTGCTACATGTCCTGCTATTTTTCAACTTAGATTATGCTTGCAATTGCTGAACGTTAATGACATAAAGGTTAACACAAATTTATTTTTAATTTAAAATTTGTATAGAGTCATCTCACATCTCCATGTTTTTAAAAAAATATAAAAGCTAAACTCAAAGAGAATTTGTACTAATATTTGATATGTAAAAACCATGTAAAACTGAGGACTGTGAGCAAAGATGCCCTGAGTAGAGATGGCTCTTTGTGTTTTGAATATATAGAACGTATCTCAAGTTCAGGATTTCTTGGGACAGTGCGAAGACGAATCTGTGTTTAGAACTTCAATCATGGTTCTCGTTAACTGGAACGTCTCTGAAACCGATGGAAGGTTCTGGTACCAACTTGGCAAACTAGTTACAGAGAAAGAGAGAGCGTAAAAATTGTTAGTGGTTTCTTACATTTTTCAGTAGTAAGAATATAAGCATTTGCAAAAGTAATCGTGATGCTTGCCTAGGATTTAAAACAAGCACTCAATACATTCAAAGTTATACCTCTTTAAGTTCATCCAACTCTTGACGGTCTTACTAAAGCGATCAGGATTGGCTGTAGTCATGGCTTCGAAGTCAAACAGCTGGGAGACACACCAGAAAGAGTGAAGTATTACAATAGATACTTAAGACCATGTGTCATGTTACATTTTTAATTTCTTTACCTTTCCAGATGGGATTCGGCCCAGCACCTCTTTCCCACTGGCCATCAGAGCTCCCATGACCACAGAATACGCCACAACACTGAAGGAATAACAGTGATTTTAAACATGCAAGTTTAACAAACACATTAAATACAGTTCTGAAATAAAATCTGCTTTCACCGAAAACTTGCTAATGTTGCTTAATCTGTACGAGGGAGAAACCGACTGTTCAAAATGCCATTAAATATCAATTTATTTATTTAAAAAGAAAAAAAGAAAAAACTTTGATAAAGAAAAAGATGCATATTTTAAACAGTATTTTTTAAAATATTTTATTTTTTTGTTTGTTTTTACCTGAAAGTAAAAGTGTTTAAATAGTTTTTAAACATGCATTTTAATCTATTTAAAAAGAATACCTGTCAATATCAACAGCTGATAACACAGTGCCATTCAAACGTTTGGGATCAGTATGAATATTAAATGTATTTAAAGACGTTTTTTCTGCTTATCAAGGCTGTTTATTTGATTAAAAATATAGAAAAAAACTGTAATATTGTGAAATATTATTGCAATTTAAAAATAGTGATTTTCTATTTTAATAGCCTTTAAAATATAATTTTGTTCCTGTGAAGCAAAGCTGAATTTTCAGCATCATTACTCCAGTCTTCCATGTCAATTGATCCTTCAGAAATCATTCTAATATGCTGATTTATTATCAATGTTGGAAACATGTGCTGCTTAATATTTTTTGGAACCTGTGATATTTTTTCAGTATTCTTTAATGTATAAAACTTATTATTATATTTATTTATAATAAAATATTTACTTTTTTCTGTATTTTTGATCAAATAAATGGAACTTTGATGACCATAAGACACGTCTTTAAATAACATTAGAAATCTTACAAATAAACTTTGCTTCTTTTTTTATTGATTATGTACAAGTATAGAATAAAGTATAAGTATAAAGTATTAATTCAACGTTCTAAAACCCTAGCAACCACATATTTCCCTTTTTTAATTCATATTTTTACATATTTATCTTAAAACATCAACTTTTAAACCATTTAAACTTTTAGGCTTAGTAAAGGCAGCAATAAAGTTTATTAATATTTTAACCCGAACATGAATAAAAAAAATAAAAAAAAACAGTTTAAATTCCTGATTCTTATGTAAACATTAATATTCTCTAAACGGTATAATTAAATTGTTTGCTTACCTGGAGCCTCTTGACAGTGGCATGAGGTTACAGAAGTAATACACCAGAGAAAGAATTAAATTACACACGGCATCTGCATCCTACAAAGACAGAGAGAGAGAAAGGCAAAAAATATAAATAAAATAAGATAACATAACTGAGAAAATATAATAAAAAAAATAGGCCAACTAATCTGCAGTTCTTTACAATTTTTTTCACAAATAAATTAACCATGACACTGTTTAAAGCAGAATCTATTTTAGTATACAGTATTTTAAAATACTAATTATTCCTGTAATGGTAAAGCCGAATTTTCAGTAGTCTTCAGTGTCACATGATCCTTCAGAAATAATTCTAATATTACATTTACATTAAAAAAAAATATTAAAAATGAACAGAAATGTACTCTAATGATTCTTTACATTTCTTCTAGATTCTTTACAAAAATGTTTATATGTCAATTTTTTTTTATATCGTATCAGTGGTAAAAAAATGTTTTGTGGAAAATATGTACAGGTCAATTTAAAGTTTATCACACTAAATTAATGTGCTAAGCCTTAGGTTTGGGTCTCTCCATGTGTGTTTATGAGAGATGAGACACACAGGTGATAGAACTCTCATGATTCTCGGTGTAACATTTCAGACAGGTGCAGATTCTAGAGCCATGGGCATCGCCGTGAGACTGCGCTTACGTGACACTGAAGTTACTTGCTTTGAGAGACGTGACTAATGAACACACGCCAGCAGTCACACTACAGGTTCAGCAGGAGACAGAAGAGATTGTGAAATCGATGTTCAGAGAAGAACACATACAGACAGCAGACAGATGTTAATCTTACCCCGAGTTCAGTGGAGAGCATCAGGGTTTTGCCTTTGGCAGTGAGATCTTTATAGAGCGCTTCAATTTCTGACTGATACTGCTGCGTCCGCTCATCTGTTGTCTGAGTCTCTACTGAAAACAGCATGTTTCCCACTCTAACACACAAACAACACAAAAATCATTAGCATATGACACACAATATGGCCCAAAACTCTCAACAAGTACTTAAAAAAAAAAAAACTTGCTAAGCAGCCTTTATACATTGTTTGCGTTATAAAATATGTTTGAACTAAAATGGTACAACTCACTACTGTCACACTTTAGTTTGGTGATGAATTCATACTATTGACTATAGTTAAAGGTTGTATCAGCGATTTCTAGCCTGAAACATAAAGTGTAAAATTCAGCTGATCTTTCATCACGATCCGCTCGCTGCCTGCCCCATAAATTGTCTGTGAAAAAACCGCGTCTCTCTGGTCAGCCTAGGGTCCGAGATATGCCAAAAAAACAATCGGCACTACCAACCTTTCCACAGCAAAAACAAACATTGTTTCAACCAATCAGCGTCAGGGGTTTGGTGTTGTGGCCTTTCGCTCCGCCTCCCTCACATCCCTGAACCAGTAGGAAAGTCCACAACACGAACCCCCTGACGCTGATTGGTTGGAACACGGTTTGTTTATCTGTGGAATAGTTGATAGCGCCGATTGTTTTTTTGGCATATCTCGGACCCTAGGCTGACCAGAGAGACGCGGTTTTTTCACAGACAATTTATGGGGCAGGCAGCGAGCGGATCGTGAAGAAAGCTCAGCTGAATTTGACACTTTATGTTTTAGGCTAGAAATCGCTGATACAACCTTTAATAGTGAGAACTGGTACCTAAACTTAGCTACTTTATTACTTAAGTTCCTTAGTTTATGTAGATTAAAATAAATAAAATAAACCCTCAGAGGGTTTAAGCATGATGTAGCATACACTTACTATTAAAAAAAAAAAAAAAAAAAAAAGATTTATCAGAATTTAAAATTCAACATTAGAACAATTAAAGATACAGTCCTTCATTTTTGGCACTCTAGCAGGGAAGAACACTAAAGCCAGAGCTAGTTTTTTCTGTTTATGTCTATGATGAATCACAGGTACTGGGCTACTCTGAAATAGACAGAATATAAAAACATATTATAGGTGTACCATAGTGATTCAATATAAGCCAAAAACATGGTTTGGAAAACAGATGAAGTACCCACTTATTATTTACATTTTTTAAATTTTGAACACAATAAACAACTTATATGTGGGATCATTAGCAGAAATCATACCAGCTTTTACACTCGCAGAGACGGAATGACTGGAAATAATATTTCACGTCTATGATTGCATTCATTAGGTCTATTTGCAGTGTGCCAGCCACCCAATAATAGCAATAAGCTTTGTGCTTTTGGTACTTTTAACATAAAACATGAACTTAATAACATGAATTTACAACTCTAAAATATAAACTCGCAACAGCAAGATTTTTTTTCAATTGTGAGATTTAAACTCGCTCTTGTTCTCAGAATTGCTTGTTTATATCTTGAAATTTTGACTTTATTACATTACACGCAAAGTGATTTTTTTTTTCCCCTCAGAAAAGGTTATATCTCACAATTCTGAGAAGTCAATAATGCAAGATATAAATTAGCAATTGCAAGAAAAAGCTAGAACTGTAAGTCTGTATCTCGCAATTCTGAGGAAAAAAATAAACAACAGAATTGCAAGATGTAAACTTACAATTGCGGGAAAAAAAGGTCAATTACCTTGTTTTATTTTTTATTCAGTGGTGGAAATGGGCTTCTATAATATTTAAGTTATCTCAACAGATCCTTTTATTTAAGTTTATATAACTAATTGCAGCAACATTGAACAGCCTCAGGTTGTAAAAAAAACGCAGAGATATGACATTTATGGAGAAATAGGATAACCTTTCACAAGTAAGACTGTGTTGGTTTATGTATTAACTCAATATTACTGTTTTTTAAACTATGGTGGTAACGTTTCAGGGCCGTGTTAGCTAACAGCTTTGTCTTGTATTGTTAGTTCAGCAAAATCATCTGCTGATGTCTATTACAGATATGTGACCCTGGACCACAAAACCAGCCATAAGGTTAAATTTTACAAAACTGAGATATATACAACATATGAAAGCTCAATAAATAAGCTTTCTATTGATATACGGTTTGTTAGGATAGGACAATATTTGGCAGAGATAGATCTATTTGAAAATCTGGAATCTGAGGGTGCAAAAAAATCAAAATACTGAGAAAAGCACCTTTAAAATTCTCCAAATTAAGTTCTTAACAATGCATATTACTAATCAAAAATTACATTTTGATATATTTATAGTTGGAATTTTACAAATAAAAATCTTCATGGAATATGATCTTTACTTAATATCCTAATGATTTTTGGCATAAAAGAAAAATCTAGAATTTTGACCCATACAATGTATTTTTGGCTACTACTACAAATATACCCCAGCGACTTAAGACTGGTTTTGTGGTCCAGGGTCACATATAGATATTCATAGATGCGTATAACTACGGTTGCAGACCCACAGTTAACTTGCTCTCAAGTGTTCACAGACAGGCTTTGATCATTCCAATATGTACATAAAGAGAGAGAGAGAGAGAGAGAGAGAGAGAGAGAGAGAGAGAGAGAGAGAGAGAGAGAGAGAGAGAGAGAGAGAGAGAGAGAGAGAGAGAGAGAGAGAGAGAGAGAGGGAGAGAGAGAGTTTTACCACAACCTTGGCCATCAAAACACTGCCTGTGTATTAAAATCAACAATGCATTTCAATTTATTGTTATTTTTTAAACATTAAGCAGCTGCTTAGTTTGATTTATTTTCATAAATCACCTCAAACTACCCTGTTCGATGAATTGATTCAAAACTCATTTCATTAAATTGTTGGTGTCTTTAAAAAGTTCACAGAAGCCTCTTTTGTGTTTCTGTATAAAAATGTGTAAGTAAATAATAAAACATATTACTATTTATCATTATATTGGTGCATAGTGCATGCTTGCGTGTGTTAATTTAGTTAAATCTGTGTGGAAAAGATAGATAACCAGGCTTCTCATAATTGTGTGTGATTAAGTGTGTCTGAAAGACACAGTCTATTCTCTAAAGCACCAAATTAATCATCTTATTAATCATCTCCTCCTGCAGAAGCTGCAAATGGAAGCCGTGAGAATAAAAATCCTGGCCTGCTTCATCCCATTAACTGAAAATACATCAAAGAACATGAACTGTGAAGACATTACATTTTAGAATAGTTTAGTTCTCACCGATCTCCGGTGATGGTGATCGTGAAACCGTCGTATTCTTTCCCAGGATCCTTCATACTGGGCACTTTAGAATTTACTGTGAAGCCGTCTCTGGTTTTACTGTTGAACTGCTTTAGATATGCAAACATACAAAGAAGCATATCAGAGAAACATTCTGTCTTTCTTCAAGCGGTTTGTGAGAACATAATTTTTAAATGAATAAATATGTCTAAATAATAAACACAAATGCAAGTATTAAATACCAAGCACAATTATAAGCTGGCAAATAAAACGATTAGCAATCATTGCAAAAGTATTTATCAAAGGCTCTTTCACATCAGCTGTATTATTACTCACAGATCTGGCCTAATACTAGATTACACACATACTTATAATTGTCATGTGTTGAGGCTGTTACATGTGAAGCTGTTTCTCATTATTCTCAACACTCATTATTGTTTTCTGTGAACAAAGATAATTGTTATTATCATATGTAATTGTGTATAAGAAAGTCAATCAATCAATCAATGAAAAATTAAAAAATGTATAATGGCAAATGTATGGGTAAAAGGTTTGGAATTAGTTTTTTTACTATATTTACTAAAATGGCCTCGACAAAACAACGTTTTAGCTCCACGTAAAAAAAAATCTAAGATTATGAGACTGAAGTCGTAATATTTCAAGAATTAAATCAAAATTACGAGAATAAAGTCGAAATATTTCGAGAATGATTTCAAAATTACGAAAATAAAGTCAATGTTTTGAGAACAAGTCAAAATTCGGGAAAATAAAGTCGAAATGTTTGGGGAATAAAGTCTAAATGTTTCAAGAATAAAGTCTAAATATTTTAAGAATAAAGTCAAAATTACAAACATTGTTTGTATTTTGCTATAAAACTGACCAATTTTGAAAACTGAGACTTTGTTTTCAGTTAAAAGTACCAAAAGCACAAAGCTTATTGCTATTATTGGGTGGCTGGCACACTACAAGTAGACCTAATGAATGCAATCATAGACGTGAAACATTATTTCCAATCATTCCGTCTCTGCGAGTGTAACAGATGGTATGATTTCTGCTAATGATCCCACATATATTCAAATAAATTCTAGTGGCCTGGCAACTTCTTTCGATGCTCCCAATCAGGGCAACTATAATTGCTATTATTCAATTCTCGAAACATTGCGACTTCATTCTTGAAACACTGCAACTTTATTCTCGTTATTTCTCAACTTCATTCTCGTAATTTCTCGACTTTATTCTTGTCATTTCTCAACTTTATTCTCGTAATTTCTCAAATTTATTCTCAAAATATTTCGGCTTTATTCTCAAAATATTTCAGTTTTTTTTTCTTGAAATTTTTAGACTTTATTCTTGAAATATTTAGACTTTATTCTTGCAATTTCTCAACTTTGTTCATATAATTTCTCGACTTCATTCTTGTAATATCTCGACTTTATTCTCAGAATTTCTTGACTTTATTCTCTGAATTTCTGAATTTTATTCTCAACATATTACGACATTATTCTTGTAATTTTGATGTTATTATTATTTCCAAGCATATTTTTCAAAGCATACTGTACCTGAAATATTTTGGGAATAAAGTCAAAATATTTTGAATACTTTACAAGACTTCATTCTTGTAATTTTAACTTTATTCTCATAATATTTTAAAAATAAAGTCGAAATGTTTCGAGAATAAAGATTTCGATTCGATTTTATTCCCAAAATATTACGACTTTATTCTCGAAATATTAAAATTTTTTGCTCAAAATATTACGACTTTTTTCTTGTAATTTTAGATTTTTTTATTTTTTAACATGGCACTAAATCTCTGTCATACCACAAAAATATTATGCAGCAAAAAACATTTTTTAAAACTGATAATAATAGTAAATGTTTCTTGAGCACTAATAATACTTGCACTAATATTTTTTAGTTTCCTATAAAAATCACACACAAAAAAAAAACTGAATATATGTCAGACATTAATCACTGGTAAATGTCGAGGGTAAGAAAGATGCTTCTAGGCCTAGAAACAGTCACTAAGCTTGTCTAACCAGAAACATTACTTCATTTCATTCAGCACACAAATTATCCAGTTAATGATTTTAATGATTATATTAAAATAATTAACTGATTAAAACCACTGATGAGCAACTCTACTATTTGCCATGTTTAATGCTCATGTTACCTTCATTATGGGTAGCAGATCCTCCACTTTATTTACATTTTCCAGAGCCTGCTTTACTTCTTGAAGCCCCCGGGGGTTATACGCCCTGACGGAGAGAAAACACACACATATGACAATAATAATAATAATAATAGTGTAAATATTAAATAATAGTGTAATAAAAATAATAAGTGTATTCATAAAAGAACAATGAATAAAAGATAAACAGTATGTGAGTGAATGCATGCATGAATGAGGCAAATAAATAAAATAATAATAATAATAATAATAAGGTGTTTAAAGAAAATAATGAATTAATTAAACTAAGTTTATAACTGAATGTTTGAATGAATGTGCAGTGTATAAAAAAATGTATACTACTGTTCAAAAGTTTAGGAACAGTACGATTTTTTTAAAATGTTTTTGAATGTCTCTTATGCGCACCAAATGTCTCTTATGCGCACCAAAGCGGCATTTATCTGGTCAAAAATACAGTAAAAACATAATATTGTCAAATATCATTACAACATCAGACAACTGTTTTCTATTTTAATATACTGTCAAATGTCACTTATTCCTCTGATGGAAAAACTGAATTTTCAGCATCACTACTCCAGTCTTCAGTGTCACATGATCCTTTAGAAATCATTCTAATATGCTGATTTGCTGATCAAGAAACATTGATTATTATTATCGACTTTCCATTTAATGAGTTGTGAACTAATGAAGTGTGTTATTAAATAAGTAAAATAAAATTTCTTACCCATGATAAACCAGTATTCTTTCCTTTACAAAGCTGAGAATACTACTGAAATACTCCAGATATCTGATATTAATGATCTGCCCTCTGTAAAACAACAGGCAAAGAGTTAAAGTCTTTAAAACAACTATAGCAATAGAGTTATAGTATCAAGTGTAAGCAGTGCAAATTTTTGGCACCTATGTAGACAGCTTAGAGCAGAGTGTCAAACTCTGTCAAACATTACGTGTTAAAAACCCTGAACAACTGTGATATAATATGACTAGCACTGAGTGAATCGCTTTCTGGTTTGATGTGAATTTAAATGCTGATCACCTCGCACGGTGAATGTTCCAAACATACTAGTGTCCGTGTATGCGTCAACAGGTTGATGTTTACAAGAAAAGCACTAAATGAGACATTTCACTTGTACGTTTCAAAAATTAGCTCGCAGGCCACATGAAATGAGGTGACAGGCCAGAATTGGCCCACAGGCCTTGAGTTTGACACTCGTTTCTTCACAACAAAAGCAGCAGCGGCAGCAGTCAGAGCGTCTAAGTGCTTTTCACAAGACATATGGTTTCAAAGCTGCTTTACAAAAAATGCTTGCTTCAGTGTTTCAGTTAGAAAGTATTCTGATAGGAAGTAAATCTATTAACACTCTGCGCACATTTGAGGTGTGAAACTAGTTGTATCTTCTCTGTACAGAATCATCATTATTGATACCAATATTGGCATATACATTTTTAGTTATATCTAAAATTGTTATGGTTTCAAGGTTTCTTTGTACCACGCAGCATGAAGCATTTTCATGGGCAGCATACTGTGGGGCTGGACGATATAGGGAAAAATGTATAATTTCAGATAAAAATTGAAAGGTTAACTGAAATTGTTTGTAGGGCTGCACAAATTAGTCAACATTTTGGGATTATACATCAATATTGCTATAAAAAAAATAATAATAACTAAATAAAAACATTACAATTACATTAAAAAAATTGCAAAAAAAAAAAAAAAACAGGAAATATTACTATTGTGATATTTCACTGTAATATAAAATATATACTGAAATATAATAATAATAATAATAATAATAATAATAATAATATTAAATCAAACAATATAATATAATTGTTTTATTTTATAATTTTAAATATTTATATTTATTATCATATTATATATATAAATATAAATATATATATATATATATATATTCATGGAACATTATCTTTACGTAATATCCTAATGATTTTTGGCATAAAAGAAAAAATGAGAATGTTGACCCATACAATGCATTTTTGGCTATTGCTAATATACCCATGCTACTTAAAGACTGGTTTTGTGGTCCAGGGTCACATATTTATTTGTACTATGGATCAAACTCAAAAGCTCTTTGAAGTCAGGTGAATGCTGATTGGCTGTCAATGTTTTCATCATTTCAACAATATTGTCCTTCATGTCATTTTCAATATAGTTGTGGTGTGGCGAATTAAAATAATCATTAAAACTTAATGGTTCTACTTATTATTAATGGTGTGAACGGCTCTTATAAGTCAAACAAAGTTCTTATTCGATTAGGACTGGCAGCTTTAAAGAGCAAATGACAGGCTGAGGGCAGAAACAGCACCTGATGAGGTTAATGTGGTTGTTAAATCCTCTGCTAAGACTCCTGGCAGGCATCTGATCCAACCACAGCACAGGCTGGTCTGGATCTGCAATCCTGCTCACACCCGTGAAATCACACGCACACACACAACAGCAAAGATCAATCATCAAGACTTGGTAACACCCTCCACATGGCCGTGAGAAGAGCTCAGGCACGTTGGCTGGAATCTGACCTTCTCCATTTCACTGCGATGTCAAACATGTCTCTCCACTGCAGCTGTCTGGTCTTCCCATTGACCCGAACCTTTGAGTTACTCCAGGTGCGCTGCATGGCCTGCATCACCTCTATGGTGGCCAGACCCATCGCTACACCAAACACAAAATAAAAAAAAACAGAAGTGATGATGAGCATGCTTTTAATATTCGAATTACAATTCATTTTGATTTTTTTAACTTCTTTCTAAATTATATGATTTAGTGCTTTTAAAGAGCTCTGACCTCTGTGTATTCTGAGGTTCGGTAGGAACCCTAATGTGTCGTACTGCATCAGTGCACCGAGGTGATCTGCTGTACAGATGAGCTTCTGAACTTCAGCAGAGTAACTGTCAAAGTTCTGAGGTAGAACATCTCTACAATCACAAGGAGAGAATAAAAGAAAGTTACAACATGCAAAAACATGCTGATATCTGGTTATTCATACACATACATCTGATTCAGCTGTGCCTATGATGCACACAAAGACACAACAGACTTATTTTGCTTCTAAATGTAAATGTATATGCTTCTCACTTAATATGAGGCTGAAGTCCAGGCTGTTCTTCATAGTCCTCGATGAGGAAGGGAAGATTTTTGGCCCAGTGGTTTTTAAAGTTTCCAGGCAAATCCTGATCAACATTATACTCCGCAACAGGTACATCCAGATGAGAGTGTAAATAACGGGAGTATTCTATCATATTTAAAGAGAAAGCAGAAAACATAATTTAACATTTGAGCCCAAGTCTAAGTGGTTTATTATGTAAAAGAAATCGTAAATCTTTTATTAAAGATGCTGAAATCAAATTGATTAGGATTTCTTTCTTTTTTTTTTTATGTAATATACTTAATTTGTGACCGTGGACCACAAACAGTAGCCTTAAAGGAACACTCCACTTTTTTTGGAAATAGGCTCATTCTCCAACTCCCCCCGAGTTAATAAGTTGAGTTTTACCGTTTTGAAATCCATTCAGCCGTTCTCCTGTTCTGGCGATATCACTTTTAGCATAGCTTAGCATAGATCATTGAATCCTATTAGACCAGTAGCATCACGTTCAAAAATGACCAACAAGTTTCGATATTTGTCCTATTGAAAACTTTTTAAAAGCCAT
The DNA here is from genome assembly GCF_049309525.1 of Garra rufa. Classification (NCBI taxonomy): domain Eukaryota; kingdom Metazoa; phylum Chordata; class Actinopteri; order Cypriniformes; family Cyprinidae; genus Garra; species Garra rufa. Next base: position 16,101,979 of record NC_133373.1, on the reverse strand, counting down.
ATTACGGCAGCAAACTTGACTATTACGCCGGAATGGAAGTGTAGTTCCCAATCTTATCAGCCTAGAAACTCGCAGCTTTGCATTTCCACCGGTCTTAGTACACGATATAACTACAGAAGAGTCAAGTTTTAAATACAACAAATATGGAAACTCGTTGGTCATTTTTGAACGCGATGCTATTGGTCTAATAGGATTCAATGATCTATGCTAAAAGTGATATCGCCTGAACAGGAGAACGGCTGAATGGATTTCAAAATGGTAAAAATCAACTTATTAACTCGGGGGGAGTTGGAGAATGAGCCTATTTCCAAAAAAAGTGGAGTGTTCCTTTAAGTAGCATGGGTATATTTGCCAAAAATACATTGTATGGATCAAAATTTTAGCAAAAATCATTAGGATATTAAGTAAAGATCATGTTTCACGAAAAAATTTAATACATTTTCTACCATACATATATCAAAACTTAATTTTTGGTCAGTAATATGCATTGCTAAGAACTACATTTGGACAACTTTAAAGGCAATTTTCTCAATATTTAGATTTTTTTGTTGCACCCTCTGATTCTAGATTTTAAAATAGTTGTATCTTGGCCAAATATTGTCCTAACGTAACCAACTATACATCAATGGAAAGTTTATTTATTCAGGTATGTATAAATCTCAATTTCAAAATTCACCCTTATGACTGGTTTTGTGGTCCACAGGCACATATTATACACACACAACTTTTCAAAAGTTTGAGTTCAGTAAGAATTTTTTAAAAAAAAATAAAAAATAAATAAAAAATACATATATACATACACATACATACATATACATATACATATATATATATATTTATTTTTTTTATTTTTTATTTTTTTTACATAGAAGCTGTCTTTTTTTAACGTTTGATTCATCAGGGAGCAGCAAACTGTTTTTAACATCGATAATAGTACATGTAACTTAAGCACCAAATCAGCATATTAGATTTTTTTTTTTTAAGGATCATGTCACAGTGAAGACTGGAATAATTAATAATTTATATATTTAAATGGGTCAAAGATGATAAGATGTCCACGTACAAAGAAATTTACAAAAGTGATTTTATGTCCATAGAAAGCACATTAAATGCAAGTAAAGTGACTACTTTTAAGGTTTCAGATAGATTTTTGGAGAATAAAATGTCAAAATTTGTTATATAATGTTGTTATATATATGTTAAATAATGTTGTAATGTCATTCAGTGTAATACAATATTTATGAAAAAATCCAAACAGCATGCTTATTCTGACTTGCACATGTTAAAATATAAAAAAGAAGAAGGAAGCATATTAAAATGTATTGTGTTTTAAATTAGTAAAACATTCTTACTGACAAATAGGCAAAACCTAGGATAGTGGCAAATTTAAAAAATGTACAATTACAGCTGTAATTTGTCATTTAATATGTCATAAACTGATTTTTGTTGTAAATATGCCTGACAAGACTATTACACTAAATTACATTTTAGTGGGCGTCTTCTGTAAATTAGGGAAAAATGTATATTTATTTTTTGCTCAGAAAAAACAAAAACAAAAATTAAATAATTAAATTAAATTAAATTAAATATTTTTTGGGGGAAAAACAATTTAAAGCAGTATTACACTTATTGTTACTTATTTTTAAACCCTTTTTTGTCTTTGACCCAAATATAAAACATTTATTTAGAAATTTAAAATTCACAATATTATTTTTGTAGTTTTATCAAATAAACATTTGAATATCTAAATATTTTACCCCATTACAGGGCTCAACAATAAGGATAGAACCAAGACATTGTGATTTCCAGATGTTTTAATTTTTTCTGGTATGTATGAAACTGCTTTAGCAAATTTGGCTGATTTATGTCACCAAGTTAACACCATCTATCTGGCTAACACAGAAGCTACTGAGAGCCAGTGATTTGTTAAGCATTATGTAATGTTTGTTGATGACCAAATACAAGTTTTTATAAAGCTCTAATTTCTCACCTCTGAGATATTTGACTTTGAGATACTCGGAGCTGGCTTTCTGTCCCAAGAGAGGGTCGTTGAGCATGACTTTAGTCTGAGCTTTAATGCCCTCGTAGAACTGGCCCATGGCCACATGACTGAGACCCTTCATGTACTGACACACCTCATTATAGGGTTCCAGCTGCAGACATCTCTGAAAGACAACATTATAAAACACTACTGAAACTAACAGCCACAGAACTCTGAGCTCATGACAGCAGATGAGAAAAATCCAAATGTGCAACCCAAGCAAGAACTGTCAACATCAGATCCAAGATAACAAAAATAAAATAAATATAAAAACTTAACACAAAAAAATGAAAAACACTGCAGTTAAATAAAAACAATTATGCATAAGTGATATAATGACAATGAACTTCAAAAAAAAAATTAAAAAAAATAAATAAATCAATGTTATTGATGTTGTAAAGGACTTTGGAGTTGCGCTACTCTACACAGGTCATTCTGATGGGAAAATAAGTCTACTTAATCTTCAATAAAGAGTCAGCAAAGACATGTCAACAGAACTGATGCAAGTGAATCCATTTAAACAAACAATCAGAGTTTGTAAAAAGAACTTAAAGAGCAGGTCATATGGTATAAATACAGGTTTAAATACATCTAAGGTCAGAAAACATTGTAATTTTTTCAGAATATACATTCATACATAGAGTGATTTGTCAATGATTTCAAAATGGTTTGTTCGCACCAGCTTTGAGCGTAATTCTATAAGCCTACTCTGATCTGATTGGTCAGCTGGCCAAGCATGTTGTGATTGGCACAGAGAGGAGTATTTGAGCAAGTTAGCGAGGCTACCATCTGTGTTGGCAAGTCCGTGGTTGTTTTTGATGTCTGCGGGATGAAGCAACTCAAAGTCAATGCACACATAACGTATCAATTGTGCTTACAGGTTGTGGTTCGGAGACCCTTGTTTGTCCAAATACAAAGATTAGAAGCCAAAGAAGATAGAGCCAAGATTATAGAAGCAGTCCTTGGTAAAATGACGTGCATGCAACAAAAGGTTCAAATTTTATTGATGTGGTATGAAGGAAAAAATTAATGTAAACCACTGATTCTTCACATTATCATCTTTCGGCAATGAAAACAAAACAAACTTGCTTTCACAGCACAGAACATAGTGTCTTCTCTACATGATGCCAACACACTAACTAGTAGGGGTTGCACCGACTAACCGACTAGTCGACTAGTCGACTTTAATGCTCTGCCATGACACTTTAATTAAAATTATAGATAGATAAAGCATACTCCGAAAGCGCTCCACAAGACGTGTGATTATACTATCTTAATGCTTAAAACTGAACAGGAGAATGCACGTTTTAAACAGCTTATTGTAATTGCCATTCGAATCTAATGCACTGCGTTGTAACGCACACACATAGGCTACAGACAGACAGTAGCTCGTACATCACGTGCAGATCGCGCGCACGCAATCATTCAAAAGCGCGGTGCGAAAATGAATTGTCAACACTGTTTTATTATTTCTCCGTAATATAGCCTAGGAACTGAAAACTTCTAGCATATATTTCTTAGTAATCAAAACCCACAGCTTTATTATTAGGCTAGTAGAGAGACGCTGCAAGGTAGAATTAATTCACACACGCAATCGCTCTCTCACTAATGACTTTATATAAATGTAATCTTTACAGTGTTACTTTATCTGTATCTGATTTAGAACGAGCAGAAATCTGTGAGAAATATAACGACCCAAAGACAAAATAACTGATAAAAGCAAAGTATTGTAAGAGCAATAGCCATTTAGGCAGCGCTGTGTCATATGCCACAGCTGTGCACAAGGTGTTCCAGTCTCAGCTCAAGGTTTAGGTAGGCTATTTGTTTAATAATGACGTTATAAGCGACTAGTCGACGTCGACTCAACTTTTATCACATAAATGTCGACTTCAAAAAATCTGAAGTCGTTCAACCCCTACTAACTAGCGGAAGTGTTTGCGGGCAGGTCAGACTGTTCGTATTTTGCGGGCAGGCAGGGATTATGCTAATGCGTTACCCAGTGACGTAGATCAGTAACGGGCAAAAGATTTGAAAATAAGAAGACTCGTTAAGGCGATTCTGAATCAACTGATTCTTTTGATAGACAATATCTTTTTGTATAATGCACTTTTTTTGTGACTGTCTAGATTAAAAAATAGCTACGTTACAAACAGCAAAAAAATATATTTTTCGAAAACCCATATGACCTGCTCTTTAAAGGTGCCATAGAATGCATTGATACAATATTTTAAATTGTTCTCTGATATCTACATAGAAGGTACATAGGAAAGGGCAAAAATTCTCCAGAAACGGCTTTACAAGTCCATTTACAACCCTAGGATTTGTCCCTAGAATGAAATGCTCTGTTATTGCCTTATTTGGAAGGTCCGTGAATATTAATGAGGGGCTCTGCTCTGATTGGCTGTTTCACAGAGCTGCTCATCTCAATAGCTTGCACATGGAGGAAATATGTATTTAATTACGGAGCTCTAGCCGCTTTTAATATGCGGTTTGTTGAATCTGCCGTTTTGAATCGGCAACATTTTACTCTCACTATTGTAATCGCATGTACTCTGTGTAAAGTTATACTGCAGCGACACAAGTACTTACCACACAAGTTCAGATGCTGTCAGTGATGCTCAGGATCTGTAAATCATTTGCCATCACCAGCGCAGTCATCTCTCCTTTTATGTGGTAAGTGAAATCTTATGTACTGCAATGTAACAGGCTACTAGCATTAAGCTAACCATGTCCCTTCATTGGCTCGCCTTATTTTACTGATGTACTGAAGTTAATGATGGGCTATGCAAATGTTGGGGGCGTAACTATTAACGATCACGACTATTCCGTAATAGTCGTTGTTATGTTGGAATTGACCTATTTTTTGGTCTTTTGCAAACACCAAATTTATATAAGGAGGAGGAAATGGTGGTGTTTGAAACTCATGGTATGTCATGTCCATGTACTTAACTGTTATTATTTATCTATGCCAAGGTAAATACAGTTTTCCATTCTATGGCACCTTTAAAGGAAAAGTTCACCTCGAATACACTACCGAAATGGTTCTTAGAGTAAATACAACAACATTTGGGACACATGCACTCAATTTACCTTGAAGTTGCCGATGGCCTCTTGCAGGCTGCCGTGGTGGTACAGCATCATTCCTCTAAGCTGGAGAGACTGGATGTGGTTCTGATCCAATAACAGAGCTTTCTGGAAGCTCTCCATGGCATTCTCAAAATCACCCAACTCCCTGGACACACACATACAAACACATATAATTGTATCCAGAGGAACATTTGAAAGAACTGACTGTTAAAATCATCATGAGTCAGTGGCAACTCACCTGTAAGCCTGACCCAAGCTTTTATATGCATCTATGAAGTCTGATTTCAACTTGAGAGCTTCTTTAAACACCTCTATAGCCTCCTACATGAAAAAAAACAACATTTTAGTAGTAGTATAAACTGTAAACTTTGTCAGTTACAGTAAATATAGTCTACTGTCAAGTGTAAAATGGTAAATCCCTTTAAACTTCAAACTTTCTGCTGGTTTCAGGTCAGTTCTTATATCTAAACTACATACTACATAAGGTTCTTGAATCAGTACATTCTGGATAAGTTCTCACTTATAAAAAAAAAAGTAATGCATTTGTGATTTAACTTTTTTACCTTAAGGAGGCCCCTGTGGAAGAAGGTCAGGCCTTTATAGAGCATAGCGATGGGCTGGTTCTTCTTCAGCTCTAGAGACTGCTGGAAATCCTCCATGGCTGCCATATAATCCTGAATGACAATGAGAGAAAGAAAGATATCTGTAAATATTATACAAGATCAGTAAAAGCCTCCTTTAGCGATCCGATGTGTTTTTGTAAGAAAAATATCCATATTTAAAACGTAAGAATCACTTTACTCTAGCTTGCGCAGTTGTACACGGAACTTTGGGAAGGGGCGTAGCAGTACTAGAACGCTGTCTAAGCTGTTCGCCAATCGCAACGCAGTGGGACTGCTAACCAATCACAACATATTTAGTTTGTCGGAAGGTGGACCTTCATCAAACCCAGAACTAATCGAGCCATTTGTGCCAGCCTGTAATAATGTAAATTATGCAAAAAATAACATGTTTTTCGAACCACCAAGCATGAGAGCATGTTCTAGTGCACCCCAAAACAAAATAAAGACTTTGTAAAAGAGCATAATAGGACCCCTTTAAAAAAAGGCCCCAGAAGAAGCCTTACATCAGCCTTGGTTGTGAAATGCTATTGGCTCTTGTGTGACCAATTGAATCATAATAATATTCGGGAGTATCTTAACAGAACAGGACCATTTTTAGCGATTAAAACCTTACGTATTACTCTCCTCTTCGCATAGAAATATCGTATTGCTTCAGAAGACTTGGATTGCAACACGACTTGTTTGTAATGCTTTTATATTGTTTTTTTTATGGTCAATTTTTGCAATAAATACCTGTGACTGTACTAATATTTGCCTGTTACATGTTTAATACTGCACATAAGTGGGTAGGTTTAGGGTAGGGGTGGGGTTAGGTTCTACAATGAAAGTATGAATTTATTTAAAATTATTTATATTTTTTACAAATGCATACGGACCACTAAATTAAGACTAACAACTGAAAACAATGGAAGACCCTACACGTCGAAAAGTGACACTAAAAGGGGTACCTTGAGTGTCAAAAAGCGATGTCAAGGGGTCCTGACCAAGCGTCAATATGTGCCGAGTTGGGAGTGAGAATGTGTAGCAACAACAGCCAGTTTGCTTCAGAGAGTCAGAAAATGGTCAAGAAAAACTAACAGGGAAGCTGTTCTTATCTTAAAAGAACAAATTGATTACTAATTCCCTTATCTCGTTTTATATCACGCTGTAGTTTATTTATTTTTTTATGATTCATACTTTTTATTTTCTTCAGCCCATTTACAGAAAATTAACCCAAACAACACGTCAGACACTATTATATGTAGATTACTATCATAAATCTAATAAACACAAATATATTAAATAAGCTTAAAGTGGGAAAGAAGGAAAAAAACAGAAGAGGACAGAATAAATCAATTACACTCTTACAATGTGTCTCACCACAAGGACATGCTGTAGTATTTATAATGCTTCAATCAAATTACTGTTTAACTGGATAATAATAAATATCCTTACTTGCGCTAAAGCTGACAAATATGAAGCTTCTGGACTCTGTACCCAGACAGATCCAGTGTTATCTTTCCACTCAGGACATTATATAAAGTGATCTATATGTTAACACATTTACAGTCTATTCAAGCCAAAACAAAAGTGCGTTTAGATAAGACGGCTGTGTCGTGTGTGTACCTCTGATATGAAAAGCAGTGTTCCTCTGTGTCTGTAGAGTCGGGCTGACGGCTGCAGTTGTATGGCTTTAGTCAGATCAGACAGAGCCTCACTGATGCGGCCCAGAGGAGACAGAATCTGAAATCACATGCTTCATTATTACCTCTAAAAAACACTTAATAAAGTCTACATTTTTCAAATTAACAGATTCAATCACTCGTTCCTCACCTCTGCCCTCTGCTCATATACTTCTGGTCTGTTGGGCTCCAGCGCGATCACTCTGCTTAACTCATACAGAGCCAAGTCTGCATTCTTAATGTCCTTCAGAAAGAGAATTTCCTTTATTTACATGTACAGTTATTACTAGAAGCAAAGTTTGATCAAGCAACATGTATACACTACTGCTCAAAAGACTGGAATAGTTACGATATTTTAATGTTTTTGAAAGTCTAATATGCTCACCAAGGCTGCACTTTTTATGTATTTATTTATTTATTTATTTATTCACTTTTAACACCATGCCAGCATCAAGGCTATTTTCATGGTGATCTCTGAATAAATTACACAAGGTATACAAATAATAGACAAAAATTCCAAAATACATTCAGGTGGTACATTTTTAAATAAATCAGTTAAACACATGTTTTTACATTAAAAACAGTACAATCCAATAAAATATGCTTCAGTCATTTTAATAAGGCATCCAAGGCTAAAACAGTAAAAACTGTAATATTGTGAAATATTACAATAAAAAAAAACATTATTACAATTTAAAAGAATTATTTGAATACATTTCAACATTTAATTTATTCCTGTGACGCAAAGCAAAATTTGTGCATCATTACTCTAGTCTTCAGTGTCACATAATCTTTCAGAAATCATTTCAATATACTGATTTGCCGCTCAACTAATCAATTGTTATTTATGCTCAAATATTAATGATGTTTCTTATTATCAATTTTGAAGACAGTTCTTGCTTAATGTTTTTTTTTTTTTTTTGGAAACATGACACTTTTTTCAGAATTTTCTTGATGAATAGAAAGTTCAATAAACAGCATTTATTTAAAATTTTAAATGACTTTTACTGTCATGTTTGATTAATTCAATTTGTCTTTGCTGATTTTTTTTATCTAATTTTTCTATTATATGACACTGAATACTAAAGTAATTCAGCTTCGACATCAACGGAAAAAAACAAAATTTAAAAAAATCATTAAAATATTAAACAGTTCTTATAAATTGCAACAATGTTTTATAATAGTACTGTTTTACTGTATTTTTGATTTTTCTTTTTTTTTTAATGCAGTCTTGGAAAAATCGTAATAATTCCAAAACTTTTAACTGGCAGTGTAAAACAAATGACTGACCTGCAGACTCTTTTTGCCGTAGGCTATTCCTCGTCCATAGATGGCACTGACCAGCTCAGGATCTCCCTGGTGATAGAAGACAGTTCTTTTGCTAAAGTGCTCATAACAAGTTCATTATTACCAAACAATCAGCTTCTTGTTAAATACTACGACTCAATCTTAGTTAGGGTGTTTTTGTTGGTACTCAAATACTTTACAATTGATATACTAATATTTCAATATTAAATGGCCTTCACTTTCACTTCTAGGATGCGGATATAGGATATTCAATGTAAAAAACAATACAAGCACCTTTTTATCCAACTATCTGAATCATGAAAAGTGTCAAATAACAAGGAAACTACAAGATAACCAAGTGATTCAGCTGATCAAGTGACCTCAAAATGTAGCTCCTATGAGCTGAATCGCTGCATAGGAAACAGTTTGTGGTGCATTCACACCATGTCAGAATTTCTTCGCAATATTACTTAATATAGCAACACTATTAACGCTAAAATGAATCCGTCTAATTTGAATACTTAACAGACTAAACCACAACACAAGAAGTAATAGCTGCTGTGCAAATGAATTTTAATAAACTTGTTTTTGTATATAAAAAGCTTATTTATTTTATTTAACAGCTATATTAACTACATTAAACTATATTTTATATTGTTCAATAACTTAAAGAAAAAATATTCCATTTTTAGGACATTAACAGTAGTCAGTTATAGGAACAATAACCTAGAAATATTACAGGAGTGGAGTTTAATTATGAGTTCTGTGAGGATGATTGCTTTTAACAAGTTTTTTAATTTGGAATGGGAACTAATCAATCATGTGCTGTAAGGCCAGAAACTTTCATTTTGAAGCTAAATAGGGACAATTTTGATTTCATGCCGATTTTAACATCAAGTAAACATTGTATCATTATGTGTACATCACTCCCAACAAAACTGACCTGTAGCAATAAGGAGAAGTGTTTAATAGCTTCATCATAGAGGCCATTTCCAATGAAAACATAGCCGATGGCTGAAATGAAAACAAAACACTGTTAGCAGACCACATCAACCAAACACAAGCGCAAATGACACACTTGCCAAAGTTAAAACAATAGGAAACACAGCTGACACACACCAAGTTCTTCATTGGTATTTTGGTTTTCAACAGCGAAAGGAAACCGACGCTGTTCGACAAACAACTTCGCCTGATTCTGTGGTGCCAGAAAGAAAGAAAACAGAAAAACATGTCAGGAAGTTTGTCAACCTCTAGCACTCAATCCAACCCACCAGTGGTTACAAACACAATGTGAAGAGACCCATAATTACAGAGGATGAGGGAAAACACCTTTTCTGTGCTGAATAGGAAGCAGTTTGGTTTTGGATCAACACTCTTCTTGTGTCTTTTTACAGTGTTTTAAGATTTAAAGAGCAGGTGTTGAGAGCATAGTTCACCTGGAAAATTGGTGTCATACTTTACACCCTCTCACCTACACTTTCTTTCTTCAGTAAAAACTCAAAAACAAAATTCTTCAAAGGTTCACCTTTGCGTAATTAAGAGTAAATGAATAATGACAGAATTTTCATTTTGGCCTTAACTTCTTAAATTTCTTTAACATTGTGTAATATAATACAAATACAACTTACAAGTATTTTCTCAGCATTGAGTGAAAAGATGGACTCGCAGGGCGGGTTGCTCCCCTCTTCACAATCTGGATCCTCCAACTGCAGGATAGATGACTCTGATGGACCAAAGCAAATAACAACATCAACAAAAGAAATCAGTTACCGGATGTGACAGATGAAATGACTAACTAAATGACTTTTGCTTGAACTATACTGAGTGTTTTTTTAAAACAATAGACTATCTAGATCAGGGGTGCCCAATCCTGTTCCTGGAGATCTACCTGCCTGCTGACTTTAGTTCCAGCCCTGTTCCAACACAGCTGTCTGTAATTATTAAGTGCTATCTAAAAGATTAATTAATTGGTTCAGGTATGTTTAATCAGGTTTGGAGCAGAACTCTGTAGTATGCTAGATTTCCAGGAACAGGGTTGGGCACCCCAGATCTAGATCATTGGATTCTGACTGGCTTTGCTGCAGAGCCCAAATCAAGAAGTGGCCAGATACAGTACAAAAATTGTATAATGCTTATACAATAAGTTAAAACATGTTATCATGAATGTGAAATCTGTATTAAATGTAGTCTGGGCTTTTTTTTTTTTTAACTAAAGGGATAGTTCAGCCCAAAATGACAATTTTGTTATCAACTTCAAGTTATTCCAGACCTGTATGAGTTTCTTTCTTCTGCTTAGCACAAATGAAGTTATAGACAAGAATGCCGGTATCCAAACAGTTAATGGTAGCTGTTGATTTTCATAGTGTGACAAAAAATACCATGGAAGACTACCGTCAACTGTTTGGTTAGCATTTCTCAAAATATTTTTTTTTTGCACTCAGTATACAGTTGAGGTCAAAAGCTTACATCTCTCCTTTTTAGAATCTGCAAAATGTTATTTTTTCCAAAATAAGAGGGATCATACAAAATGCATGTTATTGTTTATTTAGTGCTTACCTGAAAAGGATATTTTACATAAAAGATGTTTACATATAGTCCACAAGAGAAAATCGTTTTAAAATAAATTTTAAAAATGACCTTGTTCAAAAGTTTACATCCCCTTGATTCTTAATACTGTGTTTTTACCTGAATGATTCACAGCTGTGTTCAGCTTTTTTTGTTTAGTGATAGTTGTTCATGAGTCCCTTATTTGTCCTGAACAGTTAAACAGCCTGCTGTTCTTCAGAAAAATCCTTCAGGTCCCACAAATTAATAGTTTTTTTCCAGCATTTTTGTGTATTTGAACCCTTTCCAACAATGACTGTATGATTTTGAGATCTTTTCATACTGAAGACAACTGAGGGACTCAGTCATATGCAACTATTACAGAATGTTCAAATGCTCACTGATGCTCCAGAAGGAAAAAAAACTGGATGCATTAAGAGCTGGGGGTGAACACTTTTGAATTTGAAGATCAGGGTAAATTTAACTTATTTTTTTTCTTCTGGAAAACATGTAACTTCTTCTGTAGCCTCTTAAGGGCAATTTAGGCAAAATAAGAATGCATTGTTTTTCCTTCTGGAGCATCAGTGAGTGTTTGAACCTTTTGTAATAGTTGCATATGAGTTCCTCAGTTGTCCTTAGTGTGAAAAGATGGATCTCAAAATCATTCAGCCAAGAACACAGTATTAAGAATTATTTTATTAATTCAACTATTATTTTCTCTTGTGGACTATATGTAAACATCTTTCATGTGAAATATCTTATTCAGGTCAGTTCTAAATAAAAAAAACAACATGCATTTTGTATGATCCCTCTTACATCAGTAAAATAATGAACATTTTGCAGATTCTGAAGTGATGTAAACTTTTGAACTAAACTGTAAGAAGGAAACTCGTTTAAGCATTATTAAACAATTTGCCAGTAAAAGGTTACCTAACATAACTTAATCTCTCATACTACAAAGACCATAGTGCCAATATAGACAAATTAAGATAAGCTCATTCAATACTCTTATTATGGGTAACTAGGATTGTATTTCAAGGCTCATTTGGAACAAAACAAATTTTGGAACAGAATACCAAGACAGCAGAGTAACAACAATAGTTTGACATAATACTATAGTTACTTCCTATAGTTTTTGTTACTACTAAAAACAATGGACTCACGATATTTGTTTTCATGGCATTCACTTAAGTTACTTCAAAGAATATGTTCCTCTCCAACCATCATTGTAATGCCAAGCTACATCTGGCATACATACATTATTAAACTCAGTGTCACTCTATAAAAATGTTCTTGCTGCATGTTTATATAGCGATAAGAAGGACATGCACGATGCACCGGAGTTTTGCATGCATGATCTGAGTTTCTACAAGCATTTTTAAGAGTTGCTGCATGTATGAGATGAGTTTGTGCGTGCATGATGTGAGTTTCTGCTGTATGCTCAGAGTTTCTGCATGTATGTTAGGAGTTTCTCCTGTATGATCTTAGTTTTTGCATATATGATCCCGTCAAGCTCTTGTCACTGTAAGCGGAAGAGAGTGAATCAGATACACATATACTGTACATCAGGACGTGGCAGAAGCTCACCGCAGTCCGCCGCATACTCCTCCCACTCGGCCGGAGAGCTGCAGCCGTGCTTGTGAAGGTCGCTGTTGAAAAATGTCAAGGTGGAGAAATACTCGCTGGATAAAATAGCTCCGCATAAGTACAGCAGCGACAGAGCCGCCAGCACAACACCCCCGCCAGCAGGTGCCATGTTGTGAGTAATGTTATGAGCAGGTGAGGGACGGTGCAGTCTGGGTAATGTAGTTACGTGAAGCTAAATTCTTTCTTCCATCAGGACAAAAGAACTACATTTCCCGTCAGTAGCCTGATAAGCCCCACCTCTTATGGAGGTTCAGGAAGCAGTAGGCGTGTTTTCATGCTGTCATATGGAGAATGGCACCGGGATTGTTTAAATGCGTCGAGTGTAACGAAGATGCAAACGAATTGCATCGAGATTACAGCAACGGAATACTAAAGATCACCATATGTGTGAGTGTATCATAACGTTCAGAATTTTAAGTTTAGTTTGTTTTCTCTGTTCTGCCGAGGTTAGTATGCTCACAACTTAGGCCTGATGTAATGCACACGCAGTGAAGAGCACGGCTGTTTTTCATTATGTTACTTGAGTTAATTTTATGTCTGTGTTTATATCGTTTTGTCTGGAAAAAATTAAACATTTCCACCATTATTGATCGCCAAAACAAACAAACAAACAACAACAAAAACTTAAAAACATTATTATGTGACGCTGAAAAGCCATCTTCCTCGCAATACCTGCATTTAAATTATATTTATATTAATTGTAACTTTAGTTATATTATATTAGGCTGTTTATGTTTTCAGCAAAATGTAAGCACGTTATAAAATAAGTTCATGAAAACAAAAACTACATAAGCAGAATCAGAAAATCAGTGTTTTGGCTAATATAAATGGTAAATCATACATTTTCATTTAAAATTGAGTGTGTGTTAAATGTGTTTTTTTTCCCTCTGCAGAGTTCTTGCAAGAAGCCAGTTGACAAATACATTGAATATGATCCGGTTATTATTTTAATAGATGCCACTTTATGCAAAATTCAGGCCTTTAGACATATACTATTCAACACTGAGATCAATGTAAGTAAAACTTTTATACTCCCATTTCTTAACAGCTTTGGAAAAAAAATATGCATATACATAAAGTTATACTGTGTGCATAATACAGACTGCATTAATGTTATACATTGTACTGTATTCCTCTTTCATTGTGTCTGTAGATCCACTGGAAACTGTGTGTGTTTTGTCTGCTGTGTGAAGCGTATCTGCGCTGGTCCCTCCTGCAGGGGTCCCAGTCCAGCGATGACCCCGCTGATATCATCCGTTACACTAAAGAGTGGGAGTTTTACTGCATGTTTGCACTGGCTGCACTGGGTAAATCATTGTTTTTAAAATCAGTCACTGCCTAATTAGGTGGAATTGCTAAAATGAACTAATTGATTTGCTGGGTAACGATTTAGAGGTTATGCAGTGTTATGAAGGTATCAAGAGTTGGGGGTTTGTAGTCTATTTTTGTAGATCTAGTATTTTCATGAGGTCTCTAATGCTCACTAAAGCAGAATTTATTTGATCAAAAATGCACTAAAAACAGTACAATTGTGAAATGTTTTTACAATTTAAAAGAACTCCTTTCTATTTGAATAGATTTTAAAATGGAATTTATTCCTGTGATGTAAAGCTGAATTTTTAGAATCATTACTCCAGTCCTCAGTGTCACATGACCCTTTGGGAATAATTTTAATATGATGATTTGTACATTTATTATTAATATTATCAATGTTGAAAATTGTTGTGCTGCTTTATTTATTTATTTTTAGATTATTTTTGAGCAATTTAATGCATCATTGCTCAATGTATGTATTCATTTCTTACTATAATATAGTTAGAATTGTATTACCGTAATGAGAACCTCTTGAATAATGAAAATTAAACATGTGGATGCATTTTTGTAGTTGTCATAAAAAATAATGACCCTGTTTGAAAAAAAATCTTAATATTGTTTTAAATTTGCAAATTATTATTACATTTTTATTTTTATATTTTATATTATATATTTTTTATTTATTGTTTTTTTTTTTAAATATGCATTATATACATATGTAAGCATTTTATGAAATTGCTTGTAATTCTTTTTTCATTTACATGCATATATACATTACAAAGTTTGGGATCAGACTGCATTTATTTGATCAAAAATACAGAAAAAAAACAATAATACTGCAAAATGTTATTACAATCTAAAATAATGGTTTCTATTTTAAATATAGATTATATTTTTGTTCCTGTGATGCAAAGCTGAATTTTATCAGCCATTACTCCAGTCTTCAGTATCACATGATCCTTCAGAAATAATTTTATTATACTGATTTATTATTAGAATTATCTGTGTTCGAACCTGTGATAGTTTTTTTTTTCAGGATTCTTTGATGAATAAAAAGTAAAAAAGAACAGCATTTATTCACAATATAAAATATAAATCTTTTCTGACAATATAAGTCTTTGCTATCACTTTTTTTATCAATTTAACATCCTTGCTGAATAAAAGTAATAATTTCTTTAAAAAAAAAAAAAAAAGACAGAATAAAAATGTACTGACCCCAAACCTTTGAACATTAGTGTATTTTGTATATTTTAAATAAATGCTATTTTTTTAAACTATTTATTAATCAAAGAATGCTGAAAAAGATTATCACAGGTTCCAAAAAGATATTGAACGACTGATATTAAACTGTTTCCTGCACTGATAATAAATCAGCATATTGGAATGATTTCCACAGGATCATGTGATGCTGAATACTGGAGTAATCATGCCTATGAAAAATTCAGCTTTGATCACAGAAATAAATTATATCTTTTAATGTATGTTAAAACAGAAGAATGTTATTTGACATCATATTAATATTTCATAACCTTTTTTTCTGTATTTTTGATCAAATAAATGCAGCCTTTATGTTAAAATACATTATTCTGTATTATAGATAATATATAAATGTAATATTCCTGTTCTTATTAATGTAATTCAAAATTTTAATTATATTTTACCATAATGAGAATTTGGGGGAAAATGTGCATACTTGTCATTAAAATAATGTCAAAATGCATAAATTCATCCTAACAGCATTTACTTTGTGTTTTTCTAGAGTTGGCCGTGTTCTGCATAGGTGTGTTGTTCATTCTCTGGACGGTGCAGTGCTTCCGTGGTTCTTCTTTAGAATTCACTCCTCTGTTGAAGGCGCTTCTGCTGTCCAGCTACGGCAAAGTGCTGTTAATTCCGGCTGTCATCTGGGAGCACGATTTCTCCCCACTTTGCTTCAGCCTCATACGACTGTTCGTCCTGACCTCCAATTCACAAGCCATTAGAGGTGAATATCAACAAACAACTACTTTTACTCACAGGCAGCGCAACACTCACAGAACCAAAGTAAACTCTCTCGCATGCTTTATTTTTCACACACATGCATTCACAGAGAGGATTGTATTGTTTAGAGAGGGTCATTGTTTGCGCAAGGTCTTCATAGGTGTGCTAACCACCCACAGCAGATCCTGTAGTGTGTGCAGATGGTTCACCAACACTGTTTTAGAGAGTTATTTCAAGTAATGGTTCAGCCAAAATTGAACAGTTTCTGAAAATGTACTCACTCTCAGGAATTCCAAGATGTAGAAGAGTTTTTCTTCATCAGAACAGATTTGGAGAAATTTTGCATTACATCAGTTGCTCACCAGTGGATCCTCTGCGGTGAGTGAGTGCCTCAGAATGAGAGTCCAAACAGCTGATAAAAACATCACAATAATCCACAAGCTGCATGTTAGTAATAAATTCATCATAAAGATGTTTTTAACTTCAAACCACTTCAGTGATAAATCTTAAATCTACACAGATTAAGCACTGTTTATAAACAAAAACAGTCTAAAACTGTTCTAAACAAATATTTGGGTGGAATGTGAGAGAACAACAGGGGATGGTGGTTGTTTTTTTGTTGTTTTTTACAGGAGGAAGCGTTGTTATGGATTATAGACTCGTATGTTGGGTCGGAAGCAATGGTTCAAAGTTAAAATGCCTTAATGGTGGATATGTTTATTACAAACACGCAGCTTTTCACTTCACAAGACGTTAATTGATGGACTGGAGTCACGTAATTTACTTGTGGATTATTGATGTTTTTATCAGCTGTTTTAAGTCAAATTCTGACGGCACCCATTCACTGCAAACTCTGGATGCTCTGCTTGTTAAATGTATTGTTATTTAAGTGATTTGCCATTCATCCAACATGCAGGGGGAAAAAAACATAAAACAGGCAATTTATTTTATAGAAAGAACTCCTGCAAACCCTCATAAATCTTTTTTAGGGTCATTAAGTGTCAGAAAATAACATAATTTGACCTTTTTTTGAAAGGACAAGATCTGAAGATTTGATTTTGTGTTAATTTAAATGAATCTAAATGGAAATTAAAAAATAAATAAATAAATAAAAACAAAAGCACATTAAAATGACTTAAGCTAAATTTTAAATGATCTAATAATGTGAAAAAGTGTAAAACATGATTAAATACTATAATAGTACACTGTACAATTATTATTCAAAGCTGTAAATTCAAAAAGGTTTTTTACATTTTTACCTTAATTCAGTGTGGTTCTTGCTAATTCGTAGTACTTACTTGTAACCCTGGACCACAAAACCAGTCTGAAGTAGGCTGGTATATTTGTAGCAGTAGCCAAAAATACATGGCATGGGTCAAATTATAGATTTTTATTTTATGCCAAAAAATCATTAGGATATTAAAGGAGTAGTTCACTTTCAGAACAGAAATTTACAGATAATGTACTCACCTGCTTGTCACCCAAGATGTTCATGTCGTTCTTTCTTCAGTTGTAAGGAAATTGTGTTTTTTGAGGAAAACATTTCAGGATTTCTCTCTATATAATGGACTTCTATGGTGCCCCCGAGTTTGAACTTCCAAAATGCAGCTTCAAAGGGCTCTAAACGATCCCAGCCGAGGAAAGAAGGGTCTTATCTAGCAAACGATCGGTTATTTTCTAAAAAAAAAAACAATTTATATACTTTTTAACCTCAAATGCTCGTCTTGTCTAGCTCTGTGTGTACAGTGTAGAGATTAAAAAGATAAGACTATAGATAAGACCCTTCTTCCTCGGCTGGGATCATTTAGAGCCCTTTGAAGCTGCATTTAAACTACATTTTGGAAGTTCAAACTCGGGGGCACCATAGAAGTCCATTATATGGAGAGAAATCCTGAAATGTTTTCCTCAAAAAACATAATTTCTTTACGACTGAAGAAAGAAAGACATGAACATCTTGGCTGACAAGGGGGTGAATACATTATCTGTAAATGCATGTTCTGAAAGTGAAGATATTTTGTAAGTTTCCTACCGTAAATATATCAAAACTTAATTTTTGCTTGGTAATATGCATTGCAGAGAACTTCATTTGGACAACTTATTTACATTACAGATTGACCCTTATGTGGTTTTGTGGTCCAGGGTCGCATTTGTGAAATTTACTAGCATTTTCTAAGTGAAAATTGTTGAAAAGTAAATCATACCACCTTACTTTTTCAGTATAATTAATGATATTTATGCATTAATAATTCATTATATTGTATTGTATAAAAAAAATGGTTGCACCAAATAACATTTCAACAGTGCCTTATAACTACATTATAGTGAGCGTAGGACTGCACTCATGTTTTAAATTAGATTTTTAAAGTACATTTACTTTATAATAGACACATGTTTTCCATGTTTCAGTGACTCTGAACTGCAGTCGACGGCTGTCTCTCCTGGCAGTGTGTGGCGGCTTGCTATTAGAGACGTGGCTTGCCCAGGCCTTAAAAACACTGCAAGTCTGTTCACAAGACTATCTGTCAATGCTCTAGACTAGAAGAACACGAGAACCTCACTCCAGAAGTCTGAAACCTCAGGATAATCCTGAGGATCATCAATAGATGCTCCATGAATTGATGCCAAACTTTCTTCATGAATGATCCGAGACTGCCGCCAGCGAAGAAAGTTTGAATTACGAAACCGTTTACCTTGTAAAATCTCAGATGTGAATGTACAGACATGCTTGTCATTACTTCGAAGATGTTGTTTGATCAAGATGTTCTGTACAAAGGAATTCATTGGCAAGGCCAAGTGAAATTTAATGAGGTCATAAAAAGCAAATTGTTGATCTTTACTATGGTTACCTCATGGTTATGAGCTTTTTCAAGCTGGTTTTACTAAGCTAACACCATTTAAGACCACTAATTTGTCTTCACTTGTGAGCTTTCCTCAAACAGAGCAACTAGTTTGGGCCTATATGGAAAAAGAGCACGCCTGTGCAATTTTCATGAAATCCTGTATGTTTATAAAGACTTTGAAGGCACAGCTTCACATTCCTGAGGTCATTTGTCAAATTCCTCAATTAGCTCTGCTGAGAGAAGATGTTGACTCAAATGTACTGCAGATGCTTGTGGACTAGTGTCGACACAATATGTTAACTTACTCTAATGAACTGAACGTTGTCTGGTTTGTTTTTGATGGTTTATGTATGGACTTTCTTGCTGATGTAATTTATCTCTGTTATACAAATGTGAAGTGTGGGCCTTCGATATGAACTTGTGCAACTTGTTCTGAAGAAACTCAGGGAGTAAATCTTGCACTTTGTGAAACTGGATATTTTGTAACGGTTTAGCTGAGGGGGGTTGTGGTTATTAAATGTGTTTGATTCAGTGTGGTATTAGTTCAGATTTGTGAATAGTTCATCCTCAATCCTTACATTTCATGGAAAATCAGCTTTGTGTAAACTGAAGCTCTTTGGTATTTCATAACTTATTTTCCATAGTTTAACATTTGTAAGAAGTAATGCAACAAAGAAGAAATTGTATACGGAATTGAGTAAATTGTGAGTAGAACTTCAAAATGTACGATTTTAGTATCAGTGTCAAAGCGTCAAATGATGCGGTAGCATTTAAAATCATTTCTATTATTTCAAAGCTAAAAATAGTTTAGATGAATAACTTCATTATCAATTTAAACCAGTTTTCAGTGTACAGAGTGGGAATGTTCAATCCACACTGTATATTTTGTCATCTGAAGATTGTTATGACTAAACACAGGTCAGTGTGGAACGTCCACAAGTCAGAACAGGTTTTTAAATATCTTTGGTACATGATCACACTTTGGTATTTGTTGTCGTTCCTGATGTAGGGTTTGGTTCAGGTCTGAAGAATCTCTGTGTGTTTTACATGTCAGTATTGTTTAAGAGTAAAATGGCATGCAAAATAAGTCCTGAAATTAAATTATCCAATAAGTAGAGAATGTAAGGTTGGGCTGTGCTCAAAATTAAAGGAGATTAGTTTAATTCATTCCTTGAATACTGTATTGTTTTTCAGAACCTGGGGACCTTAGTATAAATTCAACGTCATTCGGAGTGCAAGTTTAAAAAGTTGAAATGATACTACAATCCTACAATGACATAAAATTATTTTATAAAGTATATAGTGTACAGGTCCTTTTAAAAAAATTAGCATATTGTGATAAAGTTCATTATTTTCTGTAATGTACTGATAAACATTAGACTTTCATATATTTTAGATTCATTACACACATTTGAAAGTAGTTCTAGCCTTTTATTGTTTTAATATTGATGATTTTGGCATACAGCTCATGAAAACCCAAAATTCTCAAATCTCAAAAAATTAGCATATTTCATCCGACCAATAAAAGAAAAGTGTTTTTAATACAAAAAAAGTCAACCTTCAAATAATTATGTTCAGTTATGCACTCAATACTTGGTCAGGAATCCTTTTGCAGAAATGACTGCTTCAATGTGGCGTGGCATGGAGGCAATCAGCCTGTGGCACTGCTGAGGTGTTATGGAGGCCCAGGATGCTTCGATAGCGGCCTTAAGCTCATCCAGAGTGTTGGGTCTTGCGTCTCTCAACTTTCTCTTCACAATATCCCACAGATTCTCAATGGGGTTCAGGTCAGGAGAGTTGGCAGGCCAATTGAGCACAGTAATACCATGGTCAGTAAACCATTTACCAGTGGTTTTGGCACTGTGAGCAGGTGCCAGGTCGTGCTGAAAAATGAAATCTTCATCTCCATAAAGCTTTTCAGCAGATGGAAGCATGAAGTGCTCCAAAATCTCCTGATAGCTAGCTGCATTGACCCTGCCCTTGATAAAACACAGTGGACCAACACCAGCAGCTGACATGGCACCCCAGACCATCACTGACTGTGGGTACTGGACACTGGACTTCAGGCATTTTGGCATTTCCCTCTCCCCAGTCTTCCTCCAGACTCTGGCACCTTGATTTCCGAATGACATGCAAAATTTGCTTTCATCCGAAAAAAGTACTTTGGTTCACTGTGTTTTATCAAGGGCAGGGTCAATGCATCTAGCTATCAGGAGATTTTGGAACACTTCATGCTTCCATCTGCTGAAAATCTTCCATCTGCTTATCAGTACATTACAGAAAATAATGAACTTTTTCACAATATGCTAATTTTTTGAAAAGGACCTGTATATCAGCTAATACAGCATTCCAGACAAGCTAAAGTACACATGTGAATGAGGTAACAGAATCAACTACAGTTAAAGTCAAAAGTTTACACACACCTTGCAGAATCTGCTAAATGTTAATTAATTTACCAAAATAAAGGGATCATACAAAATGCAAGTTATTTTTTATTTAGTACAGACCTGAATAAGGTCAGGTCGGTACACATAAAAGACATTTACATATAGTCCACACAAGAAAATAATGGTTGAATTTATAAGAAATGACCCCGTTCAAAAGTTTACATACACTTGATTCTTAATACTGTGTTACCTGAATGATCCACAGCTGTGTTTTTTTTTTTTTTTTTTTTTAGTGATAGTTGTTTATCAGTCCCTTGTTTGTCCTGAACAGTTCAGAAACTTCAGAAAAATCATTCAGGTCCTACAAATTCTTTGGTTTTCAGCATTTTTGTGTATTTGAACCCTAACAATGAATATGTTAGATACAGTCATTGTTGAAAAGGGTTGTGGGACATGAAGGATTTTTCTGAAGAGCAGTGAGCAGTTTAACTGTTCAGGACAAACAAGGGACTCATGAACAACTATCACTAAAAAAAAAAAAAAAAAAAACACAGCCGTGGATCATTCAGGTAACAACACAGAATTAAGAATCAAGTATGTAAACTTTTAAACATAACGATTTTTATAAATTCAACTATTATTTCCTCTTGTGGACTATATGTAAACATCTTCTATATGAAATATAGTTTTCAGGTCAGTACTAAATAAAAAATAACATGCATTTTATATGATCCAACTTATTTTAGTAAATAATTCAGATTCTGCAAGGTGTATGTAATCTTTTGACTTATATCTATATAAACTATATAACCACTTTATATATTGAAATAATTTCCAATACATTTGAAATGTTTTGTAAAATTTTGGTATGAGTTGTAAATATTTTCAGTAACTATAATTACTGTAATGTTGACCACAGTTCATTAAACAGACATTGATTATGAACCTCATTAATTAAGAGGCTAAATTATTTTTTTTAAATCATTTGTTTTAAAATGTTAAATTAACTACTACAAGTAGAAAATAGTGAAACAAGAAACGATTAGTTAAAGCACCTAAGATAAATACTTTGCTACCCAAACAGCAAATTATGGTTTTGCCATTCTATAGCTTAAACTAAATACCAGAAGCTATTCAAAATGGCATGGGTTTTCTAGACATGAAAACAGGAAAACTTTTAACATAATGTCAAACCTAAAACTCCATATTTCTAAGAGGTACAAATCATAATGATGAGGTCATTATCATTAATCATACAGTAATGAATCATTACAGTTGTCATAGCAGGGTGATTATAGTTAACTAAAACTAGGCTAGATGTTTAAAAGTTGTATGAAGTAATGCAACAGAAAATACTTAGTATATAGCTTTCAAATAGTTTGAAGAGTGTGAACTTCCAAATTGATGATTTCGATAATAATCTCAAAGCAGGAAAACCTTTAAAATAACTGTGTGGGTTACAGTTGTCATATAGCATGATGATTATAGTTAACTAAAAACTATAAAACAACTTTCATTACTTAAAATCAATGAACTTGAAATAAACAAAATATTCCCAGTAGGCACTGGACATAAATGTTGAACAGATGTTGCATTTTGGTTTAAAATGAAAATCAGGTTGACATCAGTATTTGACATCAATTTGACATTGACTTAATGTTGGATTTTGGTATTAGACATCAAATTAACCGAAATGTAACTAAATATCAACATCTTATATTGTCAGATAACCCACTGAAGTGCTGCACTGAGCTATGAGCGGCTCTGAACCCTAATATTGCTTTAAGAGGGGGATGGGTCGAGGGCAAAGGTCAGCTCAAACATCTCTATGTATATCAAGAGAGACCCATACCCTCATGCTTTAGTGACAATATAAGAAGGATTATTTAATTTTACTTCAAGTCACAGAAATGTTTTATTTACAGATTTAGTTTAACTTTACTAACCCTTGACTGTGTCTCAGAAGCCTGTAATTAAATATCTTGATTCATATGGAATATTTTAATGAACTTGGAGTTTTTAGTGAAATGTATGTACTTTTTAACCTCAGATGCTCGTCTCGTCTAGTCTCTGAGATGCGCATGTGTTGTCTGTGTTTTCCGGGTCAATACAGTTAGGGTATGCCGAAAAACTCCCATCTCATTTTCATCCCTAACTTCAAAATCGCCCTACATCGCAGCAGAAGTACCGATCCAGTGTTTACAAAGTGAACATACAAAGATCACACGCCCTTTACAAAAAATGAGATGAGACAAGACGCATTTAAAGGTTAAAAAGTATATAAATTATCAATTTGTTTCGAAAATAACAATCGTTTTGCTAGATAAGGCCATTCTTCCTCGGCTGGGATCGTTTAGAGCCCTTTGAAGCTGCATTTAAACTGCATTTTAGAAGTTCAAACTTGGGGGCACCATACATATCCGTTATATGGAATAAAAATCCTGAAATGTTTTCCTCAAAAAACATAATTTCTTTGCGACTGAAGAAAGGAAGAGTACATCTGTAAATTTTTGTTCTGAAAGTGAACTAATCCTTTAAATGCTTTTTAAATCCTTCAAATTTCTTAATAGAACTGTGTACTAGTTCAGTGAAAAGGTGTACATTTTTCCCTGCTGTTAACAGTTGTAATGGCTCCTTTACCACAGTCTCTGCTGCACGGGCAGTGCTTGTCTTTCGCTTGTTGGATTTTGAGCAGGAAAATCCCTGGTCAACGTGACGTGGACACATTCAATAAAGATTACAGTAATCCAACTCAATCTCCTGAACAGGTGCTTAGGCCCAAACTCAGAGGTGTGGATTTAGATTTAGAGATTTAGTGCACAGTAATAAAACACCCACATATGGGAACAATGAAGATGAACATCTAGCCTCAGTTTTGCTAAAGGACACTGTATAATTACATCAGTATTGACGCAATATCCTATTAAATGTACTGAGATATTAAGTTAAAGAGAGCACAGTTATACCTGTGAGCAGTGGAATATCATAATGTCATCAGTGGCCTGCAGCTGTGTCCAAAACCCCACACTCACGGCTGTTATTCATCTCCTCGATATACGGCATCAACTTGTGACTTTTAATCCCATTGTCAGTTTGTTCCTGCCATATCAGGGCAAGGACTCAGTGTTCTGCCCATTAGTTCTTTGCCAATTAGTGCTGGATGCTATTCAAAAACCAATTACACATGTGACCGTTGCCACCATAGCATATAAAGCAGAGCATCTCTAGCTCTTTTTAGATTAGCATGATATTATATTGCAGTTATGGCATACAGGCTAAACATACAGGTGTTGGACAAATGAATGCTAACACTCAAAGTTATCCACCTTTTCTTTAATGTGGAAGTAAGTCTATGGGTGAAGTTTCCGCTATAGCGAAATAATAAGAAGAATAACAACATGCATTAAACGATAAAACTGTTTGCACCACAAACCAGTGTGCTCATAATTAAGATAATGCATTATAATAATATGGTATGCCACAAATTTGCAATATCAAGCAGCAAAACAAGCTGTTTTGTGCAGTTATAGCTGGACGCCAATGAGCCTGGAGGCCAGACCCATAAAATTTACAAATGGCTGTGCCCATGGAAAGAAAATGGTAGATATAGAGGGCTCATTTATGTAGTCTACAGTGAAACAAATGTTGCAATTATCTTTCATTTACAGTGAGGGAAAAATGATTTTGTACACTCCCCCACTGACAAAGAAATGTTCAGTCTATAATTTTAATGGTAGGTTTATTTGAACAGTGAGAGATAGAATAACAACAAGAAAATCCAGAAAAACGTATTTCAAAAAAGTTATATATTGATTTGCATTTTAATAATTGAAATTAGTATTTGACCCCTTCTCAAAACATGACTTAGTACTTTGTGGCAAAACCCTTGTTGGCAATCACAGATGTCAGACATTTCTTGTAGTTGGCCACCAGGTTTGCACACATCTCAGGAAGGATTTTGTCCCATTCCTCTTTGCAGATCCTTTCCTAGTCATTAAGGTTTCGAGACTGACATTTAGCAACTCTAACCTTCAGCTCCCTCCACAGATTTTCTATGGGATAAAGGTCTGGAGACCGGCTAGGCCACTCCAGGACCTTAATGTGCTTCTTGAGCCACTCCTTAGATGCCTTTGTCATGTTTTTTGGGTCATTGTCTCGAATACCCATCCGTGACCCATTTTCAATGTCCTGGCTGAGGGAAGGAGGTTCTCACACAAGATTTGACGGTACATGGCTCCATCCATCATCCCTTTGATGCAGTGTAGTTGACCTGTCCCCTTAGCAGAAAAACACCCCCAAAGCATAATGTTTCCATCTAAATGTTTGACAGTGGTGGTGTTCTTGGGGTAATAGGTATTATTCCTCCTCCTCCAAACACGGCGAGTTGAGTTGATGCCAAAAAGCTTGATTTTGGTCTCATCTCACCACAACACTTTCATCCAGTTCTAGTCTAAATCATTCAGATGTCCATTGGCAAACTTCCGACGGGTCTGTACATGTGCTTTCTTGAGCAGTGGGACCTTGTGGACGCTGCAGGATTTCAGTCCTTCACGGCGTACTGTTACTAATTGTTTTCTTGGTGACTATGGTCCCAGCTGCCTTGAGATCATTGACAAGATCCTCCCATGTAGTTCTAGGCTGATTCCTCACCGTTCTCATGATCATTGAAACTCCACGAGGTGAGATCTTGCATGGAGCCCCAGACCGAGGGAGACTGACAGTTATTTTGTGTTTCTTTTATTTTCAAATAATCGCACCAACTGTTGTCACCTTCTCACCACGCTGCTTGGCGATGGTCTTATAGCCCCTTCCAGCCTTGTGTAGGTCTACAATCTTGTCCCTGACATCCTTAGACAGCTCTTTGGTCTTGGCCATGGTGGAGAGTTTGGAATCTGATTGATTGATTGCTTCTGTGGACAGGTGTCTTTTATTCAGGGAACAAAACTGAGATTAGGAGCACTCCCTTTAAGAGAGTGCTCCTAATCTCAGCACGTTACCTGTATAAAAGACACCTGGGAGCCATAAATTTTGCTGATTGATAGGGGATCAAATTCTTATTTCACTCATTAAAATGCAAATCAATTTATAACTTTTTTGAAATGCATTTTTCTGGATTTTTTTGTCGTTATTCTGTCTCACACTGTTCAAATAAACCTACCATTAAAATTATAGACTGATAATTTCTTTGTCAGTGGGCAAATGTACTGTACAAAATCAGCAGGGGATCAAATCATTTTTTCCTCACTGTATTTTTTCATTGCTTATATTCTCCAGTTTGTGAAATGTAGTGTAAGTTGTGTTGAGCAGAGGTTAGTACAGGTGCTTGGTGAAATTGGTGACTTCCAAAAAGGATAAATCATGGGAGCCTGTTTGGCAGTGGCATCTGCAACTTCACAGAGCAAACACAGATGAAAAAGCTGTAATTTATAGAACTTTAATCACAGATACTGATGCTAAAATATAAAAAAGATGGAGCTATGATCATAAAACCTGGACAGTTGGAGTATCAAGATCAGGGTTGTCCAAACCTGTTTCTGTAGGGGCCAATGTCCTGTTGAGTTTGGCTCCAACCTGATCCAACACTCTTGCCTTGAAGTTTATAGTGAGTCTGAAGACCTTGGGCTTTGTTCAAATACCCACATTTGTGGTCTTGGCCACTTGAGAGTGTGTGCACACAACAGGACGTAAGTGCGCAAAACAGTCCAAGCTCTTAAAACACACACTAAATCCACACTTGAATAGTAGTTCATTTTCAGAACAAAAATTTACAGATAATGTACTCACCCCCTTGTCATCCAAGATTTTTGTGTCTTTCTTTCTTCAGTCGTAAGAAAATTATGTTTTTTGAGTAAAACATTTCAGGATTTCTCTCCATATAATACACTTCTATGGTTCCCCTGAGTTTGAACTTCCAAAATGCAGCTATCGGTATAGTATAAAGTATATTATCTGTAATTTTTTGTTCTGAAAGTGAACTAATTATTTTAAGCTTATTCCATCATGCATCATGTTATGGAAATAAATCTTGAAAAGCTTTTTGCCAAGATCTCACGAGATGTTACGGAAACCTTTCCAGTATAAGTTAAATATAAATAACAAATATTGATGGGTCGTTATTGAACAATTTGTTCATTTTGAGCAAATCTTTAATGTGACTCGGGAAATATTCTGAAGATACAAGAATACTATTTGTGTACAAAAAACAAAACAAAAAAACATGCCATGTGCCTTGTTTACATGCATGTGGTGTGCTACTTTCCAAAATGGCGCTAGGGTGATGCAATAGAGAAGAACTGTTTACCAATAGATTCACCAACCTAGCCACAATTTACCTTAATGGAACAAACTAATAAATGTGGCAATGAGTCAAAATCGTGTCAAACGTGGCCATGAGTCAGTCATGCTGTAAACAAATTCTTAATTTGTGGCCACAATTGTGGCTATCTGTTATTTTCTACATGTTGTGTCAGACTCTGTAATAAACGACATTACTCCATGACATTTCAGACAGTAGTATGGTTCAGAATTCCCAATTCAGTCCCAATGTCACAATTCAAAAGCTGCATACTTTGTAGACTGCTTTCAAATACCAAATACGTCACAGTGGTGGGATGAAGATTGTCCCAAATTGAAGGCGTCTTCAAATGCGGCCTCAAAATGTGTTTTCTCTTTGCTGGGCCGTGAAGCATACAACAAATGGATCCTTTGCAGCCCAGACTATCCCAGGATTCATTGCACAATGATGACTACATACTTAAAAGGTTCATTTGACAGTACAGTCAACATAGTATTGGGTTTTGAATAGCTAATGTAATGATATAGCTAGTTTATATTTTTTATTATGCACATAAATTGATCAAGACGAACATACAGTGGTGTGAAAAAGTGTTGGCCCCCTTCCTGATTTTTTTTTTGCATGTTTGTCACACTTTAATGTTTCAGATCATCAAACAAATGTAAATATTAATCACAGATAACATAAGTAAACAAAACATGCAGTTTTTGAATGAAGTGTTTTATTATGAAGGGAAAACAAAATCCAAACCCACATGGCCCTCTGTGAAAAAGTGTTTGCCCCCTAAACTTAATAACTGGTTGGGCCACCCTTCCCAGGTGAAAAAAAAATACTTAAATGCAATGAAAATACACTTAAATACCCGCAAATACATTTTTAGTACATTGTTATTTTTTGTGTTAAATAAAAGTGTGATGGTTATACACTATAAATATACTAATTAAAAGTATGTTTATACTTCAGTAAGACTTTAGTACACTTGAAAAAAGTATACTAAATACCAGTAATACTTAAATAAATTTTTAGTGTACTAAAATAAAGTATACTATAGAAAAAAAAAACATACAAAAGAGTTTTATTAGTGCTGATTTTTAGTAGACTGTATACATACTAATCCTAAGTTTAAAATAAGTTAATATATAAAAAATCTATTAGTAATGTATTGTAGTAGAAGTACATTTTCTCAAAATTTGTACTCAAGTACACTTAATATGAATGCAATATTAGCACTGACACTTAAATTGATTTTGAGTGTGGTAATTTTAAGTTTACATTAAATTGATTTTATTAAAAATCTATTAGTAATATATTGTAGTAGAAGTACATTTTCCCAAAAGTTGTACTTAAGTACACTAAATATGAATGCACTATTAGCAGTAACACTTAAATTGATTTTGAGTGTGGTAATTCTAACAAAACATTATTGCCTTGAGGTATGTGTGTGTGTGTTGTCCCAGGTAAAAAAAAAGTGCACTAAAATACACTTTAAGTATACTTAGTACACTTTTCAGTAATGTACTAAAAGTGCTCTATTTTCGCATGCTAATTTTGTACTTATTGTACTAAAAAATAGAATTAAGTATATGTTAAGATAAACTTAATACCATCTAAGTGTACTCAACTGTGCTATTTTGAGACACCATGAAATTGAACTAAAATGTGCTTTTAACATACTATATCTGTATTTAAAAAATATATTTAGTTACAACTAGAAATACACTTGAACCCTACTTTTAAACTTTTATAAATATATTAATGACTAATTCAAAGTATAATAGTAATATATTAAGAATATACAAATTGTGAAAGAAGTGTGCTAAAATACAACTTAAGTACACTTAGTGCACTTCCCTAATGTATTTAAAGTGCTCTATTTTCGCACACTAATTTTGTACGTAATATTATTAATATTTTTCTTATTAATATTATTATTTAGTACTTCTTAAGATAAACTTAAGATCATCTAAGTGTACTCAACTGTGCTATTTTGAGACACCATGAAGATGAACTAAAATGTGCTTTTAACATACTATCTCAGCATTTCCAAAAATGTGTTTTGTTACCACTTATAATACATTTGAAACATATTTCATAAACCTTTAAATATACTAATTATACATAAAAAATAAACTTATTGATTATTTAAAATACATGAATAATATATAATAAATGTATACAAAGCGTATTTATAATGTATTGCCCACATATTTTTATTAATAAAAAATACATTATAAATACACTTTGTATACATTTATTATATATTATTCATGTATTTTAAATAATCAACAAGTGTATTTTTTATTAATAAAAATATGTGGGCAATACATTATAAATACGCTTTGTATATATTTGTCATACATTAATGTATTTTAAATAATCAATAAGTTTATTTTGTATAATTAGTATATTTAAAGGTTTATGAAATATGTTTCAATTGTATTATAAGTGGTAACAAAATACATTTTTGGAAATGCTGAGATAGTATGTTAAAAGCACATTTTAGTTCAATTTCATGGTGTCTCAAAATAGCACTGTTGAGTACACTTAGATGGTATTAAGTTTATCTTAAAATATACTTAATACTATTTTTTAGTACAATAAGTAAAAAATTAGTGTGTGAAAATAGAGCACTTTAAATACATTAAGTACAAAATTAGTGTGCGAAAATAGAGCACTCTTAGTACAGTACTAAAAAGTATACTTAGTGTACTTAAAGTGTATTTTAGCACACTTTTTTTCACATTTTGTATATTTTTTTAATATATTACTATTATACTTTAAACTATTTATAAACTATATTTATAAAAGTTTAAAAGTAGGGTTCAAGTGTATTTCTAGTTGTAACTAAATATATTTTTTAAAATACAGATATAGTATGTTAAAAGCACATTTTAGTTCAATTTCATGGTGTCTCAAAATAGCACAGTTGAGTACACTTAGATGGTATTAAGTTTATCTTAACATATACTTAATACTATTTTTTAGTACAATAAGTACAAAATTAGTGTGTGAAAATAGAGCACTTTAAATACATTAGGGAAGTGCACTAAGTGTACTTAAATAAAGTGTATTTTAGTGCACTTTTTTTTTTTACCTGAGTTAGCAGCAACAACTGCAATCAAGCGTTTGCGATAACTTGCAATGAGTCTGTTACAGCGCTGTGCAGGAATTTTGGCCCACTCATCCTGGCAGAATTGTTGTAATTCAGCCACATTGGAGGGTTTTTGAGCATGAACCACCTTTTTAAGGTCATGCCACAGCATCTCAATAGGATTCAGGTCAGGACTTTGATTAGGCCACTCCAAAGTCTTCGTTTTGTGTTTCTTCAGCCATTCAGAGGTGGATTTGCTGGTGTGTTTTGGATCATTGTCCTGCTGCAGAACCCAAGTTCGCTTCAGCTTAAGGTCAAAAACAGATGGCCGGAGATTGTCCTTTAAGATTTTTTGGTAGACAGCAGAATTCATGGTTCCATTTATCACAGCAAGTCTTCCAGGTCCAGAAGCAGCAAAACAGCCCCAGACCATCACACTACCACCACCATATTTTACTGTTGGTATTATGTTCTTTTTCGGAAATGCAGTGTTACTTTTATGCCAGATGTAATGGGACACACACCTTCCAAAAAGTTCAACTTTTGTCTCGTCAGCCCACAGAGTATTTTCCCAAAAGTCTTGGGGATCATCAAGATGTGTTCTGGCAAAACTGAGACGAGCCTTTATGTTCTTTTTGCTCAGCAGTGGTTTTCGTCTTGGTACTCTGCCATGCAGGCCATTTTTGCCCATTATCTTTCTTATGGCAAGGCAAGGCATGGCAAGGCAAGTTTATTTATATAGCACATTTCATACACAATGGCAATTCAAAGTGCTGTACATAAAAGGAATTAAAATCATAATAGCATAAAAATCATAAAAGTTTTAAATAATAATCACAACAACAAAAACAGAGAATTTAAGAACATTTAAGATGATTTAAAAAACTGATTTAAAATTAATTAGCACAGTAAAATGATTATACATAAAATAATGCAATCTGTTCGGACGTAGCACAGTGCTCATTCAATAAATGCACAACTGAACAGATGAGTTTTGAGTCTGCATTTAAATGTGGTTAATATATTAGCACATCTGATCTCTTCTGGAAGCTGATTCCAACTGTGGGCGGCATAATGGCTAAAAGCGGATTCCTCTTGTTTTGCGTGAACCCTTGATATTACTAACTGACTCGATCCTAGTGATCTGAGTTGTCTGTTAGGTTTATATTCAGTGAGCATATCTGCAATGTATGTAGGTCCTAGGCCATTGAGTGCTTTATAAACAAGTAAAAGTACTTTAAAATCTATCCTAAACATAACTGGAAGCCAGTGTAAGGACCTGAGGACTGGTGTGATATGCTCTGATTTTCTGGTTCTAGTCAGAATACTGGCAGCAGCGTTCTGTATGAGCTGCAGCTGTCTAATGGTCTTCTTGGGAAGGCCAGTGAGGAGACCATTGCAATAGTCCACCCTGCTTGTGATAAAGGCATGAACAAGTTTTTCCAAGTCTTGACAGGAAACAAAACATCTAATTCTTGCAATGTTTTTGAGATGATAGTATGCTGATTTAGTTACTGCTTTGACATGTCTACTGAAACTGAGGTCTGACTCCAGAATCACACCAAGATTCTTGACTTGATTTTTTGTTTTTTGACCCCTAGCATCAAGGTACGCATTTACCTTATGAACTTCATCTTTGTTTCCAAATGCAATGACTTCTGTTTTTTCTGTTTTTTTTTCCTTGTTTAACTGAAGAATGTTTTGGCACATCCAACTGTTAATTTCATCAATGAATTGGCAGAGGGAGTCAATGGGGCTGTAGTCATTTGGCTAGGTAAATCTTGTTATCATCTGCATAGCTGTGATATGCAATTTGGTTCTTTTTCTTTATTTGACTTAGTGGGAGCATATACAGGCTGAACAACAGTGGCGCCAGAATTGAGCCTTGTGGGACTCCGCATGTCATGGACGTCCACTTAGACTTATGTTCTCCTATACTCACATAATAGCCTCTCCCTTCTAAGTATGACCTAAACCATTTGAGAACCATCCCAGAAAGCCCGACCCAGTTTTCCAGTCTATCTAGAAGAATGTTGTGATCGACTGTGTCGAACGCAGCACTGAGATCTAGTAATACCAGCACTGATATTTTGCCAGAATCAGAATTTAGGCGAATATCATTTATTATCTTTGAGCGCTCTCTCTGTGCTATGATGTGGTCTGAAACCAGATTGGAAGTGGTCCAGGTATCCATTTGAGTTTATGTAGTGGTTCAGCTGATTAAAAGCAACATTTTCAATAATCGTGCCTATGAAAGGAAGATTTGATATTGGTTTATAGTTGCTCAATATGGTGTTATCAAGATTTCTCTTTTTCAGAAGGGGCTTAACAACTGCAGTTTTCAAGGAGTTTGGAAAAGTCCCAGAAAGAAGTGAGGTGTTCACCACTTCTAAGAGATCTGCTTCTAAACAGCTAAGCACACTTTTGAAAAAAGATGTGGGAAGTGTGTCAAGGTAGCAGGTTGACGATTTGAGGTGCTGTACTGTTTCTTCCAAAATGTTGCTATCAATTGCTTCAAAAGTAGACATAGTGACTTCTTTTTGAAATTGCAGTCGAATCTGTCTGACCTCTGCATAACTTGAGGGTGTGCTAATTGTCTTTCTGATATTATTGATCTTCTCAGAAAAGAAGGAAGCAAACTCATCGCACTTGCTATTGGAGAGCATTTCACTAGGAATCTGACTAGGGGGGTTTGTTAGTCTCTCAACGGTAGCAAAAAGAGTGCGAGTGTTGTTTAAGTTGCTGTTTAAGGTTTGAGAAGAACATTTGTCTAGCTTTACCTAGTTCAGCATTGAAAGCATGAAGGCTGTCTTTATAGATGCTTTAGTGAATTTCAAGTTTCTTCTTCCGCCACATCCGCTCAGCTTTTCTGCATTGTCTTTTCATATTCTGTACTGCTGTTGATTTTCTCCACAGTGATTTCTGTCTGCCTGATGTCTTTCTGATTTTCACAGGTGCGATGTCATCAATGACATTCTTAACTTTTGAGTCGAAGGACTCCAGGAGAAGATCAACAGAGTCTGCAGAAATGCTTGGCATTGAAGATATAGCCTTCATAAATAGCACACTCATGTTATCGTTAATGCATCTCTTTCTGACAGAGACAGATCTACATTCATTAGGAGCAGAGATCAATATATCAAAGAAAATACAGAAGTGATCAGATAGTACTACATCCTTGATAACAGTGGATGAGATCTTTAGACCCTTACTGATGAGTAAATCAAGAGTGTGTCCACGATTGTGTGTAGGCCCATGCACATGCTGAATCAGGTCAAAAGTGTTCAAAACCGTTATAATGTCTTTTGTGGTTTTGATTTCTGCATTTTCTATGTGAACATTAAAATCCCCTGCAATAGCAAAACAGTCAAACTCTGAACAAATCATTGATAGCAGTTCTGTGAACTCCTCAACAAAGGCTGGAGAGTATTTTGGGGGCCTGTAAATAATGATAAATAGAATGCGTGGAGCACCTTTCAGCACAATCCCTAGATATTCAAAAGACAAGTACTGACCAAATGACACTTGCTTGCATTGATAGACATCTTTAAAAAGAGCAGCTACACCTCCACCTCTCCTAACAGCTCTGCAGACACTCATGAAAGTAAAGTTAGGAGGGGCTGTTTCACTGAGGACTGTTGCGCAGCAGCTGTCTTCTAGCCATGTTTCATTTAGAAACATAAAATCCAGGTAGTTTGTGGTTATAAAATCATTGATCAGAAGTTATTTTTTAGTGCGCGAATGTTTAAAAATGCTAGCTTAATGGCATTACTTTTTGTCTCTAGAGCAATTTTAGTTTGATGCCTAATAGGCCTCAGATTAGATGGGTCAACCGTACGACTTGAGACGGCCTTAGACTTTCTATCACATATTAAAACAGAAATAGGGAAAACTACAGGCACACTAGGTTCCCGCTTGTTATGTAAACATTCCTGAGTGTTGCTGCTATCGTAGCGGGGACCCGACACATATCACTGAGGGCTGTTATCAGTTGTTTTTGGTTCACTCACAGCAGACACAGGAGGGTTTGGGCCCTGACCTTGTGGCAGCGTCCGGAGAGCTCTCACAGGAGGAGGAGGGCGAGCTGGACCCACAGGCTTTGGTGGTTGTGGTGCCCACCGTTTTTTAGTTGATAACTGGGGGCTTGCAGCAAAAGAGTGGGAGAGTCTGGTTCCAGCATATACCAGTTCCTCCATTTTCTGTGAGAAGCTTAGAAGTGGAGATGCTGGAGAGAGGGATAATGTGTCTGGTGAATGGAGCTCTGGCTCTGGTGTTTCTGGTGGCTGAAATATGTTGTCCTGGCTTCCCTGGCTGTTTAGCAGAAAGTCGTCCTTCGGTGCTGAGTCTTGGAGCTGTTGCAGTACGTCACAGTCTGTCTGTGATGAGCTCTGAGGGCAGGGCTCAGCCAGGAAAGTGTCCATAAGCAGTGCTTGTTGTGGCTGTGTGGCGTTGTCAGTGTCCTTGTGGGTTGAGTTGACCACATGATGACTCTGAAGCTGATAAGATGTCCTGTCGTCACGCATACATTGTCCAAGTGTGTGTGTGCCATTCATGTTGGGTGGACTGGCACATTCTACTGATGGATGCTGGAGTGAAAAATAGATATTGTCCTTTAGCACTCCTGCACCAAGTTTGTTTGGGTGGAGGCCGTCCAGTTTGAACAGTTGTCTATGGCCCCAGAAAAGGCTGAAGTTGTCAATGAAGTTGACTCCTTTTAGACTGCAGGTTCTTTGTAGCCAGGTATTCAGTCCAAGCAACCGTGAAAACATATTAGTTCCCCTTGCTGGGAGTGGTCCACTGATGAACAACTGAACTTCAAGTCTTCGAAGTGTTTCAGTGAGTTCACCAAAATCCTTCTTTAGGAGTTCTGACTGCTCTTTCCGAATATCGTTCTTTCCCACATGATGATTCGATTTGCAGTCTTGTGTTTCATTAGAATGTTTCGAAGTTCCTTGTTCACGTCAGAGATGGTTGCTTGAGGAAAGCAGCATGTAGTTGTAGTTCTGCTACTTATATTTCTGATAATAGAGTCACCCACTAATGGTCCTGGGCTCGGCTGTGCTCTGAGCTGAGTGCCGCTGTCTGCTTGACCTTGCACGCCTGTTTTTAGCAATGTTAGCAGCTGGCTGATACGATCCATGTTCAGTCACATTTGGGGATTCCTCACCCACATTCATTAATGCTTCAAATCTGTTTTCAAGCAGTATAGGGGGTGGTAAAACACCAGTTTTTGCAAGCCTTGTCATAGCCATATCTGGGGTAGAGGATGCTACCGCAGCAATCCGAGATACTCTTGACAGTCTGATGTCTCGAGTGCCTTTGGGTCTCGCTCCCTGTTTGTGCCATCGATTTGTGTGTCGATCAGATTTGGCTTGTTCCTCTACACTTCACAGGACTCACCGGCTGTATGCTGAGGGGGTCCGTGATGATGATCTTCTGTGTGTTCCGCTTGTTTTGGAAGTCCAGCAAGTAACTGTGTTTCTAAAACCACAATCCTTTGTAGAAGTCTGTGGCAGTTTGTGCAGCAAGTAGATTCCAGAAGAGGCATTTTCTTTCTTGTCTGTTGAAAGTAGGCAGCTGTGTTTTCCCGTCTCCGGAATGTAAGCTGCTGGCAGTGGGAGGCAAAAAGTCTCCTTTTTCGTAATGTTTGTATCAAAAATGTGTTGTCTGAGCACTGTGCTGATATGCTGAAGTTAAAATCTTAGAAAAATATGAGAAAAGTTCCTAAACAGGGAGCAAAGCACGGAGCAGTAAGCAAGAGCGTCCGAACAGTAGCAAAGCCGGAAGCACCTTAGTAGTTCTCCAGTAGATATGAAAAATGATGGAGTCATGAACACTGACCTTAACTGAGGCAAGAGAGGCCTGCAGTTCTTTAGATGTTGTTGTGGGGTCTTTTGTGACCTCTTGGATGAGTCATCGCTGCACTCTTGGGGTAATTTTGGTTGGCCGGCCACTCCTGGGAAGGTTCACCACTGTTCCATGTTTTCGCCATTTGTGAATAATGGCTCTCACTGTGGTTCGCTGGAGTCCCAAAGCTTTAGAAATTGCTTTATAACCTTTTCCAGACTGATAGATCTCAATTACTTTCTTTCTCATTTGTTCCTGAATTTCTTTGGATCTTAACATGATGTGTAGCTTTTGAGGATCTTTTGGTCTACTTCACTTTGTCAGGCAGGTCCTATTTAAGTGATTTCTTGATTGCGAACAGGTGTGGCAGTAATCAGGCCTGGGTGTGGCTAGAGAAACTGAACTCAGGTGTGATAAACCACAGTAATGTTTTAACAGCACTTTTTCACACAGGGCCATGTGGGTTTTGGATTTTTTTCCCTTAATAAAAAAAAACCCTTCATTTAAAAACTGCATGTTATGTTTACTTGTGTTATCTCTGATTAATATTTAAATTAGTTTGATGATCTGAAACACTAAAGTGTAACAAACATGAAAAAAAAAATTAGGAAGAGGGCCAACACTTTTTCACACCACTGTATTTAGACAGGTTGTAATGTAAACCCTGTTTTGTTTTCAAACAGTTGAACGTAACGCTAAAAAGTCCAGTACAAACATTACTGCCACTCATCCATTTAACAATTCAATTCGACCTTTGTGGCCCTCAATGGACTTTGAAATCTGACCTTGTTTCATTTAGCAAAAGGAATCAAGTCTAGTCAAATAATACATCAAAGGGGAAAATCATGGTTAGATTGAGAGCATTGCTTTACTGGATACAATATTCCACACAGTAAGCTCTTGTGTACTGCTCAGTTTGGCATATGTAGGTCAGGCTGATATTCTATGCAGAAGATTTGCATGCTGTGCACAGTATACATACTAAATACTGCAGCAATATAAGTATGCAATTTTCTGCGTATGCAGAATTCAGTGGATGCCCTACTACATTGTGATGTGTGAAATATTGCATACCACACTGCAGTGCACTCAACTTGACCTTCTGTTTGCAGTGTAATGGATGAAACTAGATGAAAAGTAGTATTGATTCACTATTTGATGGGACTGGCAAGAAATTTATGTAGATATTTTTATACAAAATTGTAAGTGAAAACAAGGTCATGTGTTGACAATGCATACTACAGTCTAAAACGTTTATTGTAAATTGCCTATTTTTGCCACATTTTTAATATTTTTTTAATATATTGAATTTCACGTTGAATAAAGAGTTTGAACACTTTTCCCCTAACTTTTGCACTGTGTAAAAACATTTAGTGACATAAAAAAGCATACAAACAGACCATACATTATTGTATTTATTTTGTATTGCTAACAAACACAATAAAACATACAAAAAGATCATAACTGTATCAATCAAACATTCCAGAACAGACAAACACAAACACCATCTAAACATATAATTTAGCATCTTTGTATGCAAAACAACTGCGGAAATCATTGCACAACCAACCACAGAGATCAAACGGGCCAAATCTCTTTTCTCGACTTCTATGCAAATTACAAAAACCGAGTGGGAATTTCCGAGCAGGATCACAGCAATAAATCACCGCAGGGTAGAAGATAATGAGATGGGTGGTGAGGAGACATTTTATGGGTGGAACTTTCTTCTGTTAATGAGAGGGACTGAAATGGATGCATGAAGATGCTGGATATAGATATGAAATAGTATGATAACAGAGGTGGCAAAAACACCTGGATTCAAAGCCGAGGTGCGTCAAGGCACGATGTGTGAAGTTCAGTGCTGATTTCAGTCAAAGCACCTAAAGCCTTGCTGGCTGCATAACAAGATCCTTATTGTTTTTGCAAGTTTTCTCTCAGAATTGAAAGTCAGAAATTGGAAGAGTGTGTTTTAATTGAATCAGGACTTGTGTAAGTGCTGGGAATTAAAAGAGTCACTTGTTTGTGTCTGCTGGTGTGAGGAAAAAAAATTCTGAGCTCAAACACACAAGAGGTAGAAGAGATTCTCTCTCAGCTGATATTAACTTTCTTGTAGTAGAAGCACTTTTTGATGATTATCAGTTATCAATCACAGAATTAGATGCATAACAATGCAAATTTTGAATTCCAGGCATTCCTTTTTAAGAAAATGTGTTATACTGTATAAAATGCTTACATTATGGCATGCTACGATACGCATACACTGAATCTTTTAGGTGGATTTGATGGGCATTTTTACTTGCCAAAACAGTTTATTATCTTACATTACGAATACAGATGACCTTATGTTAGTCACTTGACAATTGAGCAAAAAGAGACATGATGATACTCTCACGATATGCACTGAGAGGAAGTTCAAGCACAATGGAAGACTGAATCCAAGCAGCAATATGTAAATAAATAAAACATCTACAATACATGATCTAGAATAGGTTTACACAAGGTGGAAAGGAAATATGGAAATGTTATGGAGCTGGTTATCGATCCACTTACTTATAGATATGTTCATAATGGGTTATACAATACATAATGCAATAAGCTTTTGTTTTGGTGATGCTGTCACAAGCTCGTTGTGCTGGTTATACCCTGGATTACATTTTAGCAAAGAATAGGTAGCATTTCCAGCATATTCAGAATTCGGATTTTCAATGAAAACAAAACCCTGTCTTCTGCAAGCACCCAGTGAGCGACTGCTCAACAAGAAATAAGACTTTTTCTGAATTCTGAGGGGTGAAGCATCAAACTAATTTTTATAAAAACGTATGATTGACTGTAAACATCATTATGAAATGACATGCTTCTCCCCTTATAAAAAAAAAAGATCTTATAAAATTTCCAATGATGATTAAATCAGGAAAAAACAAATACTATGTAGTATTATACAATAAATAATAAACCTCAATTATATTTCCTATAGAAAGAGTCTACTGTAAAAATAAACAATGCCAGCAAACTAAATTATGGCACAGCTTGTTTTCATTAAAGAAAAGGTCAAG
Source organism: Garra rufa (assembly GCF_049309525.1). NCBI lineage: Eukaryota > Metazoa > Chordata > Actinopteri > Cypriniformes > Cyprinidae > Garra > Garra rufa. The sequence continues at coordinate 16,062,285 of NC_133373.1, read as the reverse complement.
TGTTTTATATTGTGATATGGAACGAGTCGTGTATCCAGCTGTCTTTGGACGTCCCGTTTTTAGGAGATGTTTCGTTTCCATCTGGTGTTTCGGCTGGGGTCATACCGGATTCAGTATAATATTCCTCATCTTCGTCAAAGTAACCGTTCTCCATTCCATATGGTCCATCCGCACTGGACACAGCGGAGAGGTCCTGGCAGCTGCCCTTGTACTCCTGGATGGACTCGTGAAGGGACCAAAGTTGACAGAGAAGGGACATGTCCTGTTGTCGCAAACCCACCTGAGCAAACAAACTCTAATTAGTGCTTATGAAAACATCAAAGGGACGACACATTGCATACTAGAACAACCTTTACTTTGAAATCTGCCTGTGGTATTTAGTCAGACAATGTATAGTTTGTGTTTGCATTCCAAACTTAAGGAACATAAGGAATGGGTAATTATTCGATACTTTCCCAGTGGTTCGAGTGTTACAGCAAAAAGTACTCGAAATACTCAAAGATCCAAAAAGTAGCTGTTGTTTTTAAATAAAAGGTTTAAAATTGAACAGTGCTGGGCATCATAGATAAGTTAAGAATGTAGGAACAAAGCATTTTTGTTTATTATTCAAACTGAACATTTTTGGGCAGGACAGAGTAGTTCTGAATGTACAAACTGAACACTTAAATTGAACAGTTTTGTGGATCACGGTCACGTTTAAAACCTCTGAAGTGATTATTTGTTGCCATCACAAGCGAGTTTCAAACTGGAATCTAACATAAGAAGTAAATATTTTTGTTTGTCACCCACACAATCGAAACATTTGAATCTCGCATTGTTGAGAATCAAAGAACAGTTCAGTTAAAAACAAATACTTAAAGCTAATATTTCTAGGTGTCACCAGTAGGCTATAAACATTCAAACTGAACATTTTTGGGCGTCACAGAGTATAGTTCTGAATGTAGCCTACGAACAGAACACTCAATCGAACATTTTTGTGGATCACGGTCACGTTCAAAACATCTGAAGCGATTATTTGTGGTCATCACAGGCAAGTTTCAAATGTACAAACCGAACACTGGAATCAAAGAAGTATTTTGGTTCATTTGAAAACATTCAAATAAAAACAAATACTCAAAGCAAATATTTTTAGGAATCACCGCTAAGCTACCAACAAACAAACTGAACATTTTTTGGCATCACAAAGTAGTTCTAAAATGTACTAACGGAACACTCAAATCGAACATATCTGTGGATCACAGTCACCTTCAAAACTTGTCAGTGAGCATTTGTAACGTACAAGTTTCGAAAGTACTAATGGAACATTAGAATTGAACATTTGAATCCAACATTTTTGGCAATCACAGAAGTGTTCAAAATAAAACAACAACAAAAACACATTTCATACTAAACCTTTACATCCATTAAACTCAAATACAGAATATTTTGTTTATTCAAGTTGAGACAGAAAAAACATGACTAATCGAACATTGTTCGACTGGCGGATTAAAAGAGCATTAAAACGTTCAAATTAAACATTTAGGACTACAGTCACGTTCAAAGATATTAAGTGATCATTATAGGACATCACCAACTCTTCCTAAAAGGTCTAATCCAGTATTTTGGGCATCATAAGTGCATTAAAAACATCTGAATTTGACATTTTGGGCACCACAATCATTTTTGTTTATCACTGGCACAATTGAAACATGAGTGTTCAAAACACTCAAACATTTTCTAGGATCACAGTCACGTTTAAATTATTCGAAGCGAACATTTTGGGGCATTACAAACCATTTGCGAACATTCGAATCGATCAATCTCGGCAACATAGCGCGTTCAAAAATTGATATGACCATTAAGTTTCTTCCGAACTTTCGAATCGATTCGCGTCCCAAAAACGTTCTATGCGTGACTACGCTGTCCAAACATGTTGACTAGGCAGGAAGGTCACTAGCCTTTAAAACACAGGCACTGACAAGTTAAATGAACCCCTGCAATCGGGAGAACAGCTGTTGCGTACTATACTATAACCTTACCATCTCTTTTCTGAGCAAAGCAAGGGCGGCATCCAGGTTTGCTGGTTTATTCGCCAGCAGATTGTCCGTGTTATTCCTTCCTCGGCTCAAATCGTCCTGAATCATGGTCTTCTTCACATACATCCTCTCCATCTCTCTCCACGACCCGCCGCTGGAGTTGAGCAGTCCGCTCAGGCTCTTGGGCAGCGGCGGCAAACCCTCAATACAGGCCAGCATACCGCCCGCTGCTCCATTCCCAACCTTACCATTCATACTAACATTCACAAATAACACGCTCTTCTTACAGACGAGTGTACAGTAACGGCATGTGATAATCTTCTCAAAGACCTTTACACCCCGACGTCGAAAAATCCATGTAACAGCCACCGCTCCGAACAACACCTATAATCTGTAAGGCTGGAACTCGCACTTCCTGTCGCTTTAAAGAGACCCAGCGCAGACTGGGCGTGGCCGCCAATGACGGACAGCGAGGTCATTGAATATTCATGAGAATTAAGTTCTGCATTAATCTTTTCTTCTGATCAAAGCGCAGCCAGAGCTATTGTGTGTGGTAACCTACATTTTCATCACATGTAGAATGTTATTTGGATTTGCTGTTGAGCTGTTTGGAAAAACAATTTCAGGAAACACAATAATAACAATAATAATAATAATAATAATAATAATAATAATAAATAAATAAATAATAAAAAACGCACAAATAAATACATAAACGACTAAATATTTTGCAATCTGTTCTCAATTTTATTTATGTATTTATTTATTTTTTTAAATATACATGATATTATTTATATTTGCTACTGATCTGTTTGGGGGGTGGGGACAATATTAAAACAAAACCAAATAAATGTTGTTCAAATAAAACAATGAATGAATAAATAAATAAATAAACAAACAGATAGATAGATAAATAAATAAAAGGCCAAAGATTTTGCAATCTGTTCTCAATTTTTTTTTATTGGTATCATTTTTTTTTATATACATAATATTATTCATATTTGCTACTGACCTGTTTTGGGGGAAAAAACAATATAAAAACAATAATTTTAATAAAAACAACACACACACACACACACACACACACACACACACACACACACACACACACACACTTAATATTTTAATCAAAATGTAATCTGATCAAAGCACAGACAAAGCTATTGTGTAGTAACCTACTTTTTAATCATATGTATAATATTTGCATTCGCTACTAAACAATAGTAAAATAACTAATAAATGTGAAAATAAAACAATGAATGAATAAATAAATAAACAGATAGATAAATAAATAAAAGCCCAACGATTTTGCAATCTGTTCTCAATTTTATTTTATTGTTATTATTTTTAAAATATACATAATATTATTTATATATGCTACTGGCCTGTTTGGGGGAAAAACATTCAAACAATTTTAATAAAAACAACACACACTTAATAGTTTAACGAAAATGTAATCTGATCAAAGCAGAGACAAAGCTATTGTGTGGTAACCTATTTTTAATCACATGTATAATATTTGCATTTGCTACTAACCATATTTGAAAAACAAAACAATAGTAAAATAAATAAATGTTAAAACAATGAATAAATACATAAATAAAAAGATATAGATAAATAAATAAAAGCCTGTAAATCTGTATAGAAAAATGGTTAAAAATATATACCTATTATATACATTTTTAAAATGTACAAAATATTATTTGGTTTTGGTACTGACAAAAAAAACCCCAGTAATTTTATGAAAAACTAAATTATAATAAAACAAAAAGTAAAATAAATGCATAACAAAAGATAAATAAATACAGATTAAATAGATAAATAAATTGTTATACACACACACACACACACACACACACACACACACACACACACACACACACACACACACACACACACACACACACACACACAGTAAACATTTATATATAAACATATACATAAGAAGTGATAAAAACGTTGCACCTATGCTGTTACATTGTAATTTAGCATTGGTATTTTGATTACTGGGTTAAATCCAGATCACAGTCCTCTAATGGCAGCTCAGACCTTGGCTTGAGGAGCACATGGGCAGGAAATGGCCAGATGAATTGACTCAGGGTGAGGTCAGGGCCGGAATCCCGACACGGAACAAAGGTGTCAGCAGCGGGCAGATGGTGAGCACGAGCAGCCACGGATCCGCCCCTCTGACACACATGCACCCAGCTGCAGCTGGACACAAAGCACTGACATGAGGCCATTACAAAGACAGCATGTGCTCACAGACACACAAACACATACACAAAGACAAAGCTGCTAAACTTCATGGCCTCCTTTACCAACAAAGAACTACATATAGACAATGAACACAAAAAATCAAATTCCCAATATGGTTGAAACCGTTATCTGTGTTGGAGACTCTTGAGAACAGTGCGGTAGGATAAGATCTGACCATGAAGACATTCTGTCATGTTAAAAAACAATGTAGGCCCAAACCTTTTAGTGGTTCTTGTTTCATTTTTCTGTTCTGTTCTTGTGTCAACATAAGACATGCATTATTATGATATTCTGCTTGAGTAAAATTTTGAGTAAAATCCATTTACAATGTGTTTTCATGCTGTCATCATATGTATAATATAATGGGTCAAATATTAAATAAATTACAGTTTTCAATCATACTCCAGCAACTGACATAACCTTTAGTGGAAAACATACCAGTACAGCTATGTACGATTTTTTGTGGTATTAGTTGGTTTGTGTCACTTATAAACATTCATTAATTTTCGCAAAATGACACAAATCAGTATCATAATACACTAACAATAATGTTTTTTAAAGTCTCTTCTGCTCACCAAGCCTGCATTTATTTGATCAAAAATACTGCAAAAGCAGTAATATTGTAAAATATTTTTACTATTTTAAATAACTGTTTCTATGTGAATACATTTTAAAATGTAATTTATTCCTGTGATCAAAGCTACATTTTCAGCATCATTACTCCAGTCTTCAGGGTCACATGATCCTTCAGAAATCATTCTAATATGCTGAATTACTGTTCAAGAAACATTTTATTATTATTATTATTATTATTATTATTATTATTATTATTATTATTATCAATATTTAAAACAGCCATTTTTCAGGATACTTTGATGAATAGAAAGATCAGCATTTATCTGACATAAAAAGCTTTTGTAACATTATACACTTTTTTTTGGTTAACATAGAAATTAATACTTTTATTTAGCAAAGATGCTTTCAATTGATGAAAAGTGATGATAAAGACATCTATAATGTTAAAAAAATTCTATTTCAGATGAATGCTGTTCTTCTGAACTTTCTATTCAAAGAAACCTGAAGAAATTCTATTCAGCTGTTTTTAACATAATAATAATAAATGTTTTTTAAACAGCAAATCAGAATATCAGAATGATTTCTGAAGGATCATGTGACTTGAGTAATGATGCTAATAAATTCAGCATTGAAATCACATAAATTACTTTTTAAAATATATTCAAATAGAAAATGGTTCTTTTAAATAGTAAAAATATTTCAAAATGTTACTGCTTTTGCTATACTTTGGATGAACAAATGCAGGCTTGGTGAGCAGAAGAGACATCTTTGAAAACATTCTAAATCTTAATGTTTAATAACTTTGAATAATGACTAGTGTACAATTTTAAAGATTAAATGAACACCATTAGTCAGTCAGACCTTAATTTTTAAAAACTTATTTAAATTCTGTTAAATTATTTACACAATGACTCAGCTTGCCCACAGAATATATTGTAAGGGGCCGTTCACACAAAATGCGTTTTATATTCCACTACTCTAATTTTTTATTGTTTTACTATGTAAACACGTGTTAGATTAAAATGTTTGTCTCTCAAATCTCTTCTTGCGCATAATGGGACGTTCACGCAAAACACATCTTTTTTTTGCGACAAAAAAAAACATGAGATGCAGAGCTCATACACGTCCGTCTAGTGCATTTACATAGAAAACAATGGAAAAGAAGTGCATTGGAATGGAAAAACGCATTCTGTGTGAATGGCCCCTAACTGTGTTCAAAAACGCAGTGCTCAAGGTATAAGAAGTTCAACTGAAAAAACAACAACATCTGTATTTTTAGACCTTGTGCTTTTTCAGTTTACTACAACTGCGCTTTACTTTTCTATAGTTTTCTGTAAATATTTGCTTTTACCATTGTTCTCATGTCTTTTTGCAGCATCTTAAGCATGACACAGCATTTAAAAAAAGGTACTCAAGTTAAAATTAAAGGGATAGTTCACTCAAAAATGAAAATTCTGTCATTAATTACTCACCCTCATGTCGTTCCAAACCTGTAAGACCTGTAAGAACACAAATAGCTTTTCTTGAAGCTACAAGAAAACAAAAAAATATAGTTTTATTTAATGATTTTTTTTTTCTTGTTTCCTCTCAGATTTCATCAAAAATAACTTAATTTGTGTTCCGAGGACAAATGAAAGAAAGTCTTACAGGTTTGGAATAACATGATGGTGAGTAATTAACAACATAATTTACATTTTTGAGTGAACTATCCATTTAACTCAACATTTTAAACATTTCTTTGGCCATGACAGACTAGTTGTGAATATTCGAATCCAACTATTTGGGCATCATAGGCATGTTCCAATCTTTCGATATGAACTTTCAAACAGATTTGACCAACTTTTTTTTTTGTAGCCTATTTTATTCAAACAAGCATATTCATTTTTAAAATGTTAATGTCATTTTTAAAAGGTCAAAAGTTTACACCCCCCTTTCAGAATCTGCAAAACGTTAATTATTTGACCAAAATAAGAGTTATCATATAAAATGCATGTTATTGTTAATTTAGTACTGACCTGAATAAAATATTTCACATAAAAGATGTTTACATATAATTTATAAAAATGAGCCCTTTATTATTAATACTGTGTTCTTACCTGAATGATCCACAGCTGTGTTTTTTTGTTTAGTGATAGTTGTTCAAGAGTCCCTTGTTTGTCTTGAACAGTTAAACTGCCTACTGTTCTTCAGATAAATCCTTTAGGTTCCACAATTTCTTTAGATTTCCATTTAGTACTGCCCTTCAGAGGCTGCAGATAATAGTTACATGTTTCCCAGATGACAAAATAAGTTACATTTACCCTGATCTTTAAATTCAAAATGTTTTCACCCCCAGCACTTAATTCATTGTTTTTTTCTTCTGGAGCATCAGTGAGCATTTGAACCTTCTGTAATAGTTGCATTCGAGTCTCTCAGTTGTCCTCAGTGTGAAAAGATGGATCTCAAAATCATACAGTCATTGTTGGAAAGGATTCAAATACACAAAAATGCTGGAAAACCAAAGAATTTGTGGGACCTGAAGGATTATTCTGTTCTGAACTGTTCAAGACAAACAAGGGACTCATGAACAACTATCACTAAACAAAAAACCACAGCTGTGAATCATTCAGGTAACAACACAGTATTAAGAATCAAGGGGATGTAAACTTTTGAACAGGGTAATTTTTATAAACTAAACTATTATTTTATTTTGTTGACTGGATGTAAACATATTTTATGTGAAATATCTTACTCAGGTCAGTACTAAATAAACAATAACATGCATTTTGTATGATCCCTCTTATTTTGGTCAAATAATTAACAGATGTTGCAGATTCTGAAAGGGGGATGTAAACTTTTGACCTCAACTGTATGTAAAATAAATATCTAAACGTTTGCGCAATTTCCCCCCACCTAGTGTTTCAAAAAGACAAAGGTAAGACCAAGGGCAATTTTCTTTCATAATTGAACATTTATTTCAACAACAAAGTTAACTACAACATTTCACAAGCAACATGAGTCAGAAATAAATCAGGCACAATTTTAAATTTTAAAAACACGGTAGAAAAAAACACTTCAAGTCAACATACAAACATTTAGAACCATTTAATAAACTTCTTAATTTTATTTTATTTTTGTTAAAACTGAGTAACAATATAAAACCATTTTAAAACAAAAACTCCGGCCCTAAATTGGCCAAAAATAAATTGTGCAAAGTTTTCACTCCCAACAGAGAATGATGCATTACCAGACAGCGCGGTTTGCCCTCAAGAACCTGTAGTGCATGTTAAAACGGCATGCATACATTACAAATGACATCACCGATGCCTGCAGCATTTTGAACACTAAACAAATCAATGCGTACTGCCTCTTTTTAGGCAAGTAGGAAGATAAATTAATGTTACGTGCCTTGGCCTACAAGTGAACCACGCCAAAAGTAACATCTGCGTGATCTTTGCGTAACCTGAGCAGGGTGAACTCGTCATCAGGCATTGTTTCCTTCTAAGGTGGGTCGCTGGTTTTGAACGCAACAATACTTGTGACTTAACAATATATTGCGACTATTATTACATCAGGAGGTTTTCCCCTGCACGCCCAAGATTCACCTCAGGGTGTGGATAATTCCTTTAGGCCACAAAGTAGATGTGAAATTATTATACAGAAAGTGGCGCAAACTCCACCCCCACTCATAGGCCAAACCCAGAGCAGTTATTGATGACACCGAGATGATAGCGACCTTGCAAAGCCTGATCCGGCAGAAAGCTAAGCACATCTAAATCCCACAGCGGACAGCCAACGTGGGTGAAATTCAGTACTGCTGAATCAACACGAAACGTGGACATCAACCCACACAAGGTCAGTGAGTGATGCCTCTTGAAACCGCTGACTCAATTTCAACTAAGCTGTCAATCACTACCAACAATTTTCCCATGATGCTCTCGTTTACAAAACTGAGGTAGAAGATTGCACGAAAGTGCAACATGAAATTTGGCATGCTTTGCAGGGTATTGTGCTACAAATGACTAAGTTATTCTAAGAATTGTGGCTTTGTAGCTATTGCATTGGAAATGTATCTCTTCACTATGACTTAAAATAATATTTAATTTTTCTATTAAAAGCTATACCTGAGATAAGAGCAAAAGAATACCACAGTAAACACCTCTCCTCCATCATTTCCTTTCAGTGATTATGACAGACAGGAATCCAGATGTTCATTAATCGTTGACTCGGGTACTTTCATGTGGCACACAGGGCAGTGGACGGTGATCTGATTTGGAGGATTGTTTGCTTGCTGATCCCTGACTGCAGGCAAAACTGCGTCTTCCACCTCCTCTCTCTGCTGCACTGTGGATGTGGAGGGCTTGCCGTTCGTCCGCTGGAAGTAGTCAAAGATATGCTCCGATTTATGCTCGTCCCAAGATCTCTTCTTGGCTCCTGAAGGCGTCGTCCCTGATGTCCGGGGGCTGCCAATGCTTCTAGGGCTTGGGAAGTTGGATTCAGGCTTTTTGGAGCTTTCAAAGTATTTGGAACTGGACCCGGAAGTAGCAGTTGAAGTGTGTGAACTTTGGTGACCACCAGTGTTTCGGAATCCTGAGCTTGTAGCATCTGATCCGAGTTTTTGGTTACCTTCAAAGAGCTTAGAAAAGTAACCCGGTGTACCATTTGTAGACTTCTGAGGGCTTCCTAAAGGTTTTGGCCCTGTCCCATTGTATGAATGATGGTTATTGATCAGACTAGATTGCCTGTCTAAGGCACTAGATGAAGATGGTCTGTTACATTTAGCAGGGTTTGCTGCTGAGGCATCTGTGGCAGGCTTGGAGGAACCAGCAGCACTGGCTGCTCTCTCTGGAGATTTGAGGACTATGGCCTGAAAGAGATCTCGAACTGATCTCTGCTTGCCTTTTAAGTCATTGTCTTTGGAAATCCTCACAGGCGAGCCGTTGACATTGATGAAGGCATTTGTGTTGCCAACAGACTTTTTGCGGGGAACATTTGATGTACCAGAGCTGACTTTTCTGAACAAGTTTGAATCACTGTGCTGTAGTCTTGGAAGGAGAGGTGAGTCAGGAGGAGAGGTAAAAGGTTTGGGTTGTGCTTTAGGAGGACTCTGACTGCTGTTTGTGAAAATCTGTGTATTCCCTCCAAGAACAAACCCTTTCCCACTGAATGGAATGATATTTCTGATGTCTTGTGAGCCAGAGCCTGCAACACAAAACATATAAATTTGTCATTTAAAGATGTAGTGTGTAATTTTTCAATGTTAAAAGTTTGATCGTTCAAAGCGTACAATGTGAAGCTCGTTGTTTGTTTGGCAGCTCGATAAAGCAACGCTGATTCAACCAATGGCATTAGATTGGGGTAAGACTATCTTTTTTTCCACCAATGGCAGACAGGTGTTTGTGCATTTATGGATTTTCACAACCTGAAATTACTACTTGTAAATGCTGAATATTCTGAGAGAGGCAACCTATACCACTTGACGTTGGAAACTAGGTATGTAAGGATGTACCACGAGTCGGTTAAAAATCGATACAAATATGTGACAATTCAAATCAGTTGAAATATTAATTAAATTCCAATAAAAAAGTAGGGGTTTATATGAATGTATCTCTGACGGGAATCTGACTGTCTTTATAAAAGTTTAGATGGTATTTTCTTTTCATCTTGATGCAAAGAAATTCCTGCTAATTTACTCACCCCCATGTCATCCAAGATATTCATGTATTTTTATTCTTCACAAAGAAATTAATTTTTTTGAGGAAAACATTCCAGGATTTTTCTCCATATAGTGGACTTCAATGGTGCTGAATGGATTGAAAGTTAAAAATGCTGTTTCAATGCAGCTTCAAAGGGCTATACACGATCCCAGCCAAGGAATATGGGTCTTATCTAGCGAAACGATATGTAAAAAAACAAAAAAAAAAACAATCTTTTATATACTTTTTTTAACATCAAATGATCATCTCGTCTAGCTCTGTGATGCGCATGCATACGCTGTGCACTCCGGTTAAGTCAGTTAGGATAGGACCAAAAACTCTTTTAGATTTTTTTATAAGGGGAGTTCGACCTTCTTTGCACGTTCACTTTGCAAACATCGGGTCGGTAGTTCTGTAGTGATATTGGACGATTTTGAAGTTGGAGGAGAAAATGAGATGGGAGTTTTTTAACCTACCATAACTGTTGCATTGCAGAGCTACAATAGAGGAGCATTTGAGGTTAAAAAGTATATACTTTTTATTTTTAAATGATTGATTGTTTCGCTAGATAAGGCCCTTATTTCTTGGCTGGGATCGTTTAGGGTCCTTTGAAGCCGCACTGAAACTGCATTTTTAACTTTAAACTTGCAAAATTAAACTTAATTTCTTTGCGACTGAAGAAAGAAAGACATGAACGTCTTGGATGACATTAGGGTTAGTAAATTATCTGAAAATTTCTATTTTGGAAATGGAGTAATCTTTCAAATTAGTGCTCAGAAACTCAGCGCCGCTTTGATTACAGTCGTAACAAAGGAAACGTATTGCTGCTATTCCTTAAGCGCCACCTGCTGTCAGAGAGTGAATTTGGAGTCTTTTTCAGCCAGTCTGCTGTTTTTGTTTTCGTGAAGATATATTTTATGTAGCATAGTTTCCCAAAACTAAAAACAGACCATTCAGATTTTTCTTATTTCAAAATTATTATTATATTAATAATCTAATTTAGATTAAACACAGCTCATGCAGTATCTTTGTTTGGATTGTGATTCAAATAAAGTGATTTTAAATGGAAAGAGCAAAGCCTTAGTTTGCTTATATGAAGAGAGTTCTTTTATTTACAGTATTTTTCATTTTTGTTTCTTTTAAATTTGCAGTTTAGTTTTGTTATTTGACATATTTAAATTTCACAATGAAATGCACAGCATGTTGTCCAAGCAATAATAAAAGGACATATTGTTAAAAATAAATAAATAAATAAATAGTAAGAAAATCGTATTGTAAAATCAGTATCATGAATCGTATTGCATCGTGAGTTGAGTGAATCATTACATCCTTACTGGAAACGTATTTAAAACTTCATAAACCATAATCTATAGCTTCCACTAACTGTCGTACATGTGTACATAAGAGAGTGCCATTCCAGCGGATGACGTAGAACAGGGTTCCTCAAATCTTGCCCTGGAGGGCCATTGCGCTTCAGAGTTTAACTCCAACCCAGATCAAACTCACCAACCTGTGATTTTCTAATGATTATGAAGACACTGATTAGCATGCTCAAGTGTTATTGATTAGGGTTAGATCTAAACTTTTCAGGAAAGTGGATCTCATGGGGCAGATTTGAGGATCCCTGACATGCTGAACGTAGGCGTAGCTTAAGCTCTGGTAGCTTTTTCTTTACAAGTCCTCATTTTCTACTTATAATTTGTGACCTGTGTTTTGTTTTGCTCTCTCCACTGTGCTTTTGCGTTCATTACGTCTAACTAGGGATGCACCGAATATTCGGCCACCGAAAATGTTCGGCCGAAAATGGCCCAAAAGTGCATTTTCGGTTTTCGGCCGAAAGATTTTTATCACCGAAACAACACAGCCGAAACAGTATGTTGACGCAAACAGAAACGGCAGCCTGCACGTGCTTGTCTGAAGCAACATGTCTGTGGTGTGGACGTATTTCAGTATATCTGGGAAAGACCCACGGATAGCGATTTGCAAAATTTGTAATGCCGAAATTTCTAGAGGGGGTGTGTCTGCAGTCGTGCGTGCAGTGATGAGAGCAAAGATCGGTGCATTGCGCGCAGACAGATGTAGCTTTCAGTGAGTGAAAAACAATGGTTTTACGTTGGTGTTACATCGCAATATTTTAAAGATATGTCTTTTCTATATACTGTATTTTTATAAATATTTATGTTTTAAACCAATGAGGTGAGCCAATGGATATCACACAAGCAACGTGAAAACTGCGCAATACGTTAAAGTGAAAGTAAAAACTGACAGTGCTTTCAGCATCTGACGTGCATTCTGTTAGAGACGGTTATACTTCATATGCTGATATTAATTTAGTCCCCTAATATTTTTCTTGTGCCCCGAACATGGTGGGAAAAAAATAAAAAGAAACGTATTTTGTGTAAGGTTTGTTTTTGAAAGTCGGTTCTTGAAATAAAGCTCTTAGTTTTATTGATGACTGCAGTGTTATTAGGGGTTAAGAAAGTCTTAATTATGATTTCAGGTGGTCTTAAATGTGGGGACTGAAAGACAAGAATTGCGATGAAACTTCAAAAGGATATCCATTAAATAAATATGAGCGCTGCACGTTTCAAAGTCATTTGCTGTGCTGCTTTGTGTAGTACCATTCTGAAAGCGCCTCCTGCTGGAAGAGAAACACCAGTTGTAAATGTGAACTGATGGATCCACGAGATAATGTGTTATAAAATTTTAAACAATTAAACAATTTAAACAAAGGCAGTAAAATATATGTATATGTTATTTAAGTAATATAATACTTAATTGATAATAATTGTTTAAATTAACATAATTGATTTATTCTTTGAAACTTTAATATTAATTTATGCAATTGCAATGCCTTGATTTTAGTAAGATTAATACACAGTCACAGCCATAAATACAATGGTACTAATAATTGGCATAATTCTTTCGGTGTTTCGGTTTTTGTCCTTGGTTTCCTCTTTTTCGGTTTCGGCCAAGAATTTTCATTTCGGTGCATCCCTACTTCTAACCGGAGCTTATGCTACGCTATCCTCTGGAACTCTCTCATCTACGCACATACGACAGCGGAAGATAGAGATTATGGTTTTAAATATAGATATTTTTCTTACACAAATGCATCGATTTGCTTCAGAAGACCCCCCTAGCCATGTGGCGCATTTTTAATGATGTATGAATGTACCATTATTTGAACGCTATTTGAAAAATCATTTTTCTAGCAAAAGTGGTGTAAAAATTCGCTTACTTCACCTTCAAAAAATGTAAAATATAATGTTTTATGTTTTTTTTTTTATATGTAACATTTTAAAGATAGTCCATTCATACATTATTTAATAATGTGGGAATATTAAAAGGATCACCTGTTGTACTGCTAGGAGGCTTTGAATTCTTGGAGGTCTCAGAAGGAAGGATGGAAGGCTTCTTGTCATTCTTTTTATCACCCTTGCCTGTTTTCCCATAATTCTCTGGCTCTTTGATTTTGGTGTATGTTCCACCGCAGGTCCTTTGGTGCTCAGCCCACCAGGGGTCTCTTGCCGAGGGAGCTCTGTTCATTGCACGCTTTACATATCCAAAGAACGGTTTGCGACTCTGACAGGGTCCGTTACAGCGCCACCAGTGCTGTCTGTACACGTCTACCTCATCGTGAAAGGAGTGATATATCTGTGAAAAGAAGACATTACAGATTAGTGTCATTAATGTTCCTGAGTTTAAACTCTAGCCACTTCATAAGTCATGATGTACAGAATACTGTACTGATTTTTTGGTGTTACTACTACCACACACTGTTAATGTATATTCGCATCTTTGTTTGCTTTTGGGATATAATAGAGAAACCATGCCGTCAGACATCTGAACATTGTTTAATATTGAACATCAGAAATTAGTCTCACAGTGATGTTGGTGCCACTTGCTTGGTTGATTCTGTTCATGTGTTTGCAGAACTCTGGACCATGGCCATCTCGGTCTCTGTTGTTTTGAGTCACAAAGAGAAGAGCGTGAATCATCTCATGAAGAAGTGTCTGTGGAAAAAAACAGTAACATGAAAATCAGATCAATCAAACTATCTTATGACTTCAAAAAAAAAAAAAAAAAAAAAAAAAAAAAAGATTAAGAGATGGAACAAGTAATTACATTTCCATGATAGATTACAAAAGCAAACCTCAAATAAAGTACATTGTTTAATTGTGTATGACAAGACCAAAACATGTATTAACCCTTTTTTAACAGTTCATCGAACCTTCAGTGAAAAGTTAGTGAAATACAGTTGCATATGTTTGATGTTTTGTATCATATTTGATACTTCAGAATTTTATTTTATGGTGAGAATGTAAAGCTCATACTCTGGGGAATAAAACACTTTACTATTAAAAAGCATATCAATCCAAGGCACTTTGAGAATTTAAGGTCAAATATATAAAAAGCTTTAATTCAATCATGGCTTAAAAGATTAGTTCACTTTCAGAGACGAGACAAGATGAGCATTTAAGGTTAAAAAGTATATAAATTGTCAATTAGTTTAAAAAATAACCGATCATTTTGCTAGATAAGACCCGTCTTCCTCGGCTGGGATCGTTAGAGCCATTTGAAGCTGTGTTTAAACTGCATTTTGGAAGTACAAACTTGGGGGCACCATACATATTCATTAAATGGAAAGAAATCCTGAAATGTTTTCCTCAAAAATTCAACTCAATTTCTTTACGACTGAAGAAAGACATAAACATCTTAGATGACAAGGGGGTGAGTACATTGTCTGTAAATTTTTGTTTTGGAAGTGAACTAATCCTTTAAGTGTTTAAAAAAAAGGTAACAAATAACTGCACACCTACAAGTTGCAGCTAATCATCAGGGTGTGAACAACAAAAAACTCAAGAGTTTTATACAGCAATTAGTCATGTGACATAGTCACCCAATTATGTTTTTATATGACATTTAAAAGTTATTCTAATGTTTGTTTCATTACAATCATTTAAGACCTGATGGATAATATTTTATTACACTATTTTACACTATACACTTACAGTATATGTGACCCTGGACCACAAAACCAGTCTTAAGTCGCTGGGGTATGTTTGTAGCAATAGCCAAAAATACATAGCATGGGTCAAAATTATTGATTTTTCTTTTATGCCAAAAATCATTAGGAAATTAAGTAAAGATCATGTTCCATGAAGATTTTTTGTAAAATTCCTACTATAAATATATCAAAATGTAATTTTTGATTAGTAATATGCATTGTTAAGAACTTAATTTGAAGAACTTTAAAGGTGATTTTCTCAGCATTTTGATTTTTTTGCACCCTCAGATTCCAGATTTTCAAATAGTTGTATCTCGGCCAAATATGGTCCTATCCTAACAAACCATACATCAATAGAAAGCATATTTAATGAGCTTTCATATGATGTATATATCTCAGTTTTGTAAAATTTGACCTTATGACTGGTTTTGTGGGCCAGGGTCACATATATGGTTAGGGAATTAAATGGGGATGATTTTGATTCTATTTTGACTTTAAAAGTGAAAAAAAAAAAAGTTTAACCAACCTGTACAAGATCTTTGCGAGGTCTGAGCTTCAGGAGTGGTTCACTGAGTCGAATAGAACACAAGCCTCCTCTTCCCTCATAAGAGCAAACACCAGCACATCTGAGGGAGTAAAACATTAGGCTTCATTAAAAAAAGATCAGGGTATATCAGGGGCAGCTGTCACTCTAACAGACCCCCTTGCCACACTGCACCTCTGCAGAGTACAACAGTGTCAGACAGGCTCTGATAATATGTATAGTTTTCTAATATTTTAAATCCTAATGTTAATATTTCCTGTCACAACAACCGTGCTATGTCAACACCATCTTCTAATTTCTGAGGAAATTATTTGAAATGTTTAGAGCCGTAAGATTTTCTGTCATCATTTTTTTGTGGTTTTCAAGTCTTTTTAAATTACGTATATTAAATATAAATTAGAGTTTAATTTTTCTAATAATGTATAAATAGCATGTTCTAGCAGAGTTAGGGTTGAGGAAACATAAGATTCACGGAACATAAGTCTGAGGGAACACAAAACACTGGATAAAACATATCTATACATAATACAGTTTGTTTGTATTCTGATCATATGTGTTCTAACCATTTTTGGATAATTTGTTAAGATGTTTAAATGTGAATATTAAGTTCCTGGTGAATGTAAATGGATAGAGGTAACAACTAATTGTTTCATTTGTTCATATAACTGTTACAAAATTTACCTTGTTACCATAGCAGATGCACAGCAGATATAGTGTTCTGAGATGAGAGAAAATACATCATTTGTGTTCCAATGATACATCAAAAACTTAAATATGAATCTTGAATAAAAGCTTTCTAAAAATAACACACTGTTTGTTGTTTTATTACAGTAACTGATTGATTCAATGTATTTGACACTTAAAATGACTATCTATCATGTCTGCTAACATGAAAATGTTTTTAATTGTTAAATACATCTTGACTGCTGTTAAAGATTACACAGTCCAAGGTAAAAAGCATTTTTTTTATGAAAAAGAGAGAAACTGGAAGGTTACATCAAAGCATAGGTCAGTAGCTTAGTGCATATGATATACATACAGTGCCCTTCACTAATATCGGCACCCTTGGTAAATATGAGCAAAAGTGGATGTGAAAATAAATCTGCATAATTTATCCTTTTGATCTTTCATTAAAAAAATTCACAAAATTCCTACCTGTCATTGAAGTAAATCAAAAGAACCTAGGGGTGAAATCTCATCAAGAAACAAATGTTTTTCTCTAGTTCACGTTGGCCACTATTATTGGCACCATATTATTGCAACATCCTTTTCCCAAGATAACAGTTCTGAGTTTTCTCCAACAATGTCTAATGAGTTTGGAGAACAACTGACAAGAGATCAGAGACCATTCCTTCATACAGGACCTCTCTCTTCCCAGCCTTATGTTGGTGCTTCTTCTCTTCAGTTTCTATACAGGGTTCAGGTCAGGGAACTGGGACGGCCATGGTAGAAGCTTCATTCTGTGCTCAATGACACAATTTTGTGTTGATTTTGATGCAACCATGGCCCATTATAAGATTTCTAACAGAGGCAGTCAGGTTTTGATTTTTTATCTGCTGGTATTTGATAGAATTCATAAAGCCATGTATCTAAACAAGATGTCCAGGACCTCCCGCAGAAAAAAAAGGTCCAAATTTTTAGGGGTGCCAATAATTGTGGCCAACGTGAACGAGAAAAACATTTATTTCATAATGAGATATCCCCCCATTTTCCATCGATTTACTTCAATGAAAGGTTAGAATTTTGTGAATTTTTCGAATGAAAGATCTAAAGGATAAACGATGCAGATTTATTTTCACAGTCAGCTTTGCTCACATTTACTAAGGTTGCCAATATTAGTGGAGGGCACTGTTAATGTAACGTAGTTTCATTTGTCTGAGTACAAGGTTTTATTTTTTTCAATTTTGCACCCTGTTTTGTCCCACTTTTCAAGAATCATCTATCTATCTATCTATCTATCTATCTATCTATCACACGTTCTGTTGAGCATCAGTCAGAATCATGTCCGTTAGATGTGTGCACTTACAGTGTCATCCGTGGACTCCACTTGACCTCCACACCGCTGAGTTTCCCCCAGAAGAACTTTTCATTAAACTGCAGGAACATGGCTCTTACGTCCGGATTGGGGTCCAGCATCTCCCACGATTCATCTACGATGGACATCGGTCTCTCTGGTCTGGGCTGAGAGTATGAAATCACATCCATCAAACCAGAGGAGTCGATCTTCCGCTTTTTACTGGACGGACAATCTTCATCACTCCATCCAGCACTCGCTGTCTCCTGATTAAACTGCTCTTGTAAACGAAGAGCGAGTAAAAAGTCTTCATCTTCCATCTTCAGTGTGCTTTAATAAAATAAACTGGATGACACCATCAACCAGCACAAAAACACCTAATAAAACCATTAACCGCGAAACTCTAAAAACGAAACTCTCGCCTGCCCCGGTTTATTCGGGGGTTTTCATGATAAAGATTACCGTCTCAAATATTTGAAAGAAAACTGTCAGTGTATTTCCACTAGAGACCAATGACAAAACAATTGTTGGCCAATCGTAAAGTCACACAGTGTTGGGAATGCTGGGAAATGTATTTCTAAGTTTTTATAATGTTACATTATATGAATGAACTGCGCAATATTGGGGAAAAGCGGATGTTACAACTTGTAATATCCAAACATATTAAAAAAGCGATACAAAAATAACAACCCGTGAAAAAGTGGAATACGTTTTTCGTATGTTGGAGACGTAAAATGTTGACCAATCAAAGTAGTTACACGGAGTTTATAAATCCAAATCGGCACAAAAGACAAATAGAAGAATTATTTGTTGTTTGTCATTTTATTTGTCATTTGCCAATTATTTTTTTATTTTATGATTCATTATTGGCAATAATGAATCATAAAATAAATTGGAATGAAGATTAAATACTTCTGCAAAAATGTTTCCTTACCAACAAGGTGAAAAAGTTTTTCTATATGGTAAGTTTACTCTCAACACTTCCCATCTATAAAGTGGCGGCTAATTTGTTGTGTTTTACTCAAATGGGCGTAATGACATATTTCAAAATGTATATGTAAACTTAAAATAAATAAAATGCATTTTTACTCCAAGTGTTATCATGTGGTACTACGGTATAACCTTTTACTACGGTATAATTGTATAATGTATATTTGTAAGCTGTTTGACAGTGACTGTCCCGATTTTTTTTTTTTTTATAAAACTTTATTTATTTATTGGCAGCAACACTAAAACACATGTAGCATACACCAAATGCAAACAACGTGTTAACAGATGTACACAAATAATTATTAAATTATAAAACATAACAAGTGAGTGAATCTTCGTTGTTATGTACATTATTTTGAAATGTTTGCGCTTCACGTGATGTGACGTCACGGGGAGTCGTCGAGCGTTTCCTGTTGAGGAAGCGAACAGCTCTGCAGCTGAACTGCAATGACAGCCTGATTTTCACACAATTATTTTCATATTTGTGTTTCATTCATAAATATTCTTTCACTTTAATATCAACGAAATGGCAGACACTGGAAATCGTTTGCGTAAACTGCTGGAATCTCCTAATTTTGATCCGCAGTCCTACGTGAAGCAGCTTTCGCAGCAGTCTGATGGTGACCGGGATTTACAAGAACACCGTCAGAAAATACAAACACTCGCAGACGAAACCGCACAAAATTTGAAGAAAAATGTGTATAAGAACTACAGACAGTTTATTGAGACAGCCAAGGAGATTTCGTACCTGGAAAGTGAGATGTATCAGTTGAGTCACATTCTCACTGAGCAGAAGAGCATAATGGAGAGCATTACACAGTCTCTTCTATCAACAGATAAAGATGAAGCAGCCAAAGAGATGCTCGTAGCCTTCCCAAAGGAAACTGAAGAGGTTAAACAAAGAACCCTAACCACACTTTTGGAAAAGGTCGAGGGATGTAAGAACATCATGGAAACCCCAGGCAGATATCTGGTTTATAATGGTGATCTTTTGGAATATGACGCAGACAACATGTCACAGATCCAAAAGGTTCACGCATTTCTGATGAACGATTGCCTGCTCATTGCAACCTGGTTGGCGAACAGACGTGGAGCTGTGAAATACAAGTACAATGCGTTGTATGATCTCGAAAGCTTTGCGGTTGTAAACGTAAAGGACAACCCTCCAATGAAAGACATGTTTAAAATCCTCATGTTCCCCGATAGCCGCATCTTCAAAGCTGAGAACAGCAAGATCAAGAAAGAGTGGCTGGAGATTCTGGAGGAAACAAAGAAAAACAAAGTGGCGAAAGACAAACACATAAAGGAAGAGGAAGTGCCAACGTCGCCAGTCAGACAGGAAGTCTCCACAAACCCATTTGATGACGATGAGCCTCTGGATTCAGAGGAGCTGGTGGATCTGAGTCCTGAATGGATCCAGGAACTTCCAGAAGACCTTGATGTGTGCATCGCTCAGAGAGACTTTGAGGGTGCTGTTGATCTTCTAGATAAACTAAATGAATATCTGAAGGAGCAACCAGTGAGCCCACGGGTGAAGGAGCTCAGGGGGAAAGTGGATGAGCGTGTTCGACAGCTGACGGAGGTTCTGGTGTTCGAACTCTCGCCAGATCGCTCACTCCGTGGAGGACCTAAAGCCACACGGCGAGCCGTCTCTCAACTTATTCGCCTGGGCCAGTCCACAAAGGCCTGTGAGCTATTTTTGAAAAACAGAGCAGCGGCCGTCCAAACTGCCATCCGGCAGCTTCGAATTGAGGGCGCCACGCTGCTTTACATTCAAAAGCTGTGTAACATCTTCTTCACAAGCCTGCTTGAAACCGCCAGGGAGTTTGAGACTGATTTCGCAGGCAACACTGGCTGCTACTCTGCCTTTGTGGTCTGGTCTCGTTCGGTGACGAAGATGTTTGTAGATGCCTTCAGCAAGCAGGTGTTTGACAGCAAGGAAAGCTTATCCACTGCTGCAGAATGCGTGAAGTTTGCCAGTGAGCACTGTATGCAGCTGAGTGAGATTGGCTTGGATCTGACTTTTATTTTACAATCTTTACTCGTGAAAGACATCAGAGCAGCTCTCCAAAGCCAGAAAGACATCATCATAGAAGCAACCAGGCATCGTAACTCTGAGGAGATGTGGCGTAGGATGAACCTGATGACTCCTGAAGCCCTGGCCAAACTCAAAGACGAAATGCGAAGCTGCGGGATCAGCAGTTTCGACCAGTATACTGGAGAGGACTGCTGGGTCAACCTGAGCTACACCATTGTGGCCTTCACCAAGCAGATGATGGCCTTCCTGGAGGAAGGCCTAAAGCTGTACTTCCCAGAGCTGCACATGGTGTTTCTAGAGAGCCTGCGGGAGATCATTCTGGTGGCGGTGCAGCATGTGGACTACAGCCTACGCTGCGAGCAGGAGACCGAGAAAAAGTCCTTTATTCTGCAAAACGCATCGTTCCTGCATGAGACGGTGCTTCCTGTTGTGGAGAAGAGGTTTGAGGAGGGAGTTGGGAAACCAGCCAAACAGCTCCAGGATCTGAGGAAAAGCTCTCGGTCAGTTAGGGTCAACCCTGAGAGCACCATGTCCGTTGTTTAATAGAGATGTTGTCGGACTTGAATGAATGAGACTGCTAATGCACTAACTAGAGGTCTTCAAATCTCAATACATTTCACTACATTGCAATCATGTGACTGCTTTTTGGTTTTGCGATGCACTCCTAACCTCTCACACTCTTTAAAGGACTAGTTAACTGAAAATAAAAATCGTAATTTTTTTTCATCTCTATGTGAAACTTTTATGTTGTTGTACACAGAATACAAAAGGAGAATTTTAAAAAATTCTAATTGTCTCCTTTAAGTCAAATTATGGAAGCCGGTTTCCACCACAGAATAAAATAAAATCAGTAATTGTGACTTTTTATCTCACAATTTGGATTTTTCCTGCAATTCTCAAAAAAGTAATCACAAGATATACAAAGAATTGTGATATGTAAACTGATGTAAGTTGTAAGTGAAAAAAAAGTATATGTAATGAACAGTCTTGCGACTAATTGCAAATTTTTATCAGAGTTCTGAATTTTTTTCTTTCAATTGTGAGTTTGTTTCCCACGATTCTGACTTTTCTTATCTTTGTGAGTATTTTTGCTCTAGTTATGAGTTTTTTTCCCCGAAGTTGTCAGAATTGCTTATAAAACATAATTGAAATTGCAAGTTATCATCTTTATATATTGCAGTTACAACTTACAAACTCACAATTTTATGGACACTTTCTCAGAAGTGTGAGAATTGTGAGACAAATTACCTTTATTATGTGACAGAAACAGGCTTCTATATCAAACCAAATAACTGTATAACAATATATAATATTAAGTGTATTAATTGCGCTTTGTAGAGAAATCAGCTGTTGGTTCTTTAATCATTTATGATCAACTACATTATTAAAGTAAATAGAAATGAATATTGCCCTACTAATTAAAATCTAGAGAATTACAATTCTTTTGTCATTTCAATAAGGATGAAAACACATTTTTATTTATACTGCTTTCTTTTAGTATATTTTTGTATACATAAACTAGTAAACAGTTTTTGTTTAAAAAAAAAAGCAAGACGCATTAAACTCACTTAACATGAAAATGCTGTATTCTTTTGATCCTGTGCTCTAGATGTCAAAGATTTTAAATGTGGTGGTGCCCTCTGGTGTACAGGGAATTGTTCAATAAAAGTAGGGCTCTGTTAAAAAATCCTAAAGCCAGAGTCTTGACAATAACCCGCAGTTATTAAAAATATTCCCCTTTCATCTGTTTTTTTTTCTCTTTCGTACTACTGTTTCTGTTCTCTGCCAAACTTCATATCCTTGATCAAATATTCACAAGGTCTTTTTGTGTTGTGTTTTTGTTGTTTTAGCCCTCTTTAAATTTAAAATATATGAGAAAAATATTTGAGGTGTTTGCACTATTCATTACATTTAAATAAAGCTATTAAATTAACTTCTAAATTCAATTTGAAACAACAATTTTAATGCATACAAGAAAATCTAACTTCTTATTTAATGCAGTCTAGTTTGCACTAACACAAAACATGGATGCAGGTTTTCCAGTATTCTAGATTTGTGTCACCCTCTGGGTTATGACAGGAGTTCATTTTCTCTTGGCAGACCCCCAGCCTAATCTCACGGATCAGTCTTGCGCCTCTGAACAACACGACAGGCATGTGAGAAAGACCAATAGCTTGTGCCTTTGTGCCCCTGATTGTCAAATAAACATTTGAAACTCTGCACAATTAGATTACATTAAATCTGACATTAATCAAATATTCTTTTGTGATTAATGTGTTTTCTATCCTTTTCTCAATTCTCTATTTATTATATAATAAAAAAATAAATAAACTTTATGTATTTCAAGAAAATAAATGTGTATATATAAATACAAATACATTTATATAAATATAATATTTTCTCCATTACCAGTCAATAGATAACTTGTGGTGTGGTGGAGTTATGGTGATGAAGTGCTCATTAATTCTGTGCTGTAATTAGACTGTGAGGGCAGGATGGACTGTAAGCAGCTTGATGCTCGCTGTGAAAAATTCCTTGCCCTAATTATTTACGGCCATTCACAGAAATAGGCTACTGGTCAGCTCTCTCGGATGCCAGCACAATTACAACGCCTGTCCTCCTTTGACGGGGTTGTTTACACACGGGCTTCTTTAAATTGCAAATTAGGTTTTTTTTCCAAACCTCTGACCCTTGAGTACGGGACGAAAATACAAATTCTTCTCGCCGCATTTAATTAGCGGAATTACGGGAGTTGTAGTTTTTAAATGGTCAGCAGAAGCGGCGGGTATCAGCAAAGGTACTACAACGCCCACAACCGTTCTCTCACTGCGCGTGCGCGGAGCGGGTAACGGGAGCTGTCCGCGTCTGGTAGTGCTGCTCTGATTTCATTGAACGGCTGCTCGTGTGAGTGGGTTTATGGACGCAATGGAAGAAGAACTGAAATGCCCGGTTTGCGGTTCTCTCTTTAAGGAACCGATTATTTTACCGTGTTCTCATAATGTCTGCCTGGCGTGTGCCCGGAATATCATCGTGCAGACCCCGGAGGGAGAGACCCCTCCGCAGAACCGATGCTCTGGCACCTCGGACTATGACTATCTGGATATGGACAAGATGAGCATGTACAGCGAGACGGACAGCGGCTACGGCTCATACACGCCGTGTCTGAAGTCTCCCAACGGAGTGCGTGTGTTCCCGCCGGCACTGGTCCACCGCCACTGCTCTATCACCTGCCCGCTGTGTCACCGCAGCGTGTCCCTGGATGAGCGGGGGCTCCGGGGATTTCAGCGTAACCGACTGCTGGAGGCGATTGTGTCCCGCTACCAGCAAAGCCGCGCCGTCTCGGTCAAGTGCCAGCTGTGCGACCGCAATCCGGTGGACGCCACGGTGATGTGCGAGCAGTGCGATGTGTTCTACTGCGCTCCGTGCCAGCAGCGCTGCCACCCTTCCCGCGGACCTCTGGCCAAGCATCGGCTGGTGCCGCCGACTCAAGCGCAGGCGGGGAACGCGCAGCCGGTAGGCGCCTCCGCGCGCAAACAGTCAACTTGCGTGGATCACGAAACGGAGAACTACAGCATGTACTGCGTCAGCTGCAAGACCCCCGTGTGCTACCAGTGTCTGGAGGAGGGAAAACACGGCAAACATGACGTGAAGCCCCTGGCCGCCATGTGGAAACAACACAAGGTAATTAAACAACGTTGTGGCACTGTGACTGTACCATGTCGTACAGTGATGCTATCATATGGTTAAACCATGGTACTTTCTAAAATTCATGTTACACCATGGCATGTTACTTCAAGGTACTTTCAAGAATACCACGGTCATACCTTGGTAATAGTCTTCAATCAATCAATCAATCAATCAAACAAACAAACAAACAAACAAACAAACAAACAAACAAACAAACAAACAAACAAACAAGTTGGTACTTTTTGGTATATGGTACCAAAGAGTACCATGCACACTTAGAAGAAATTATTTTATATAATTTTTTTGTGTGAAAATTATATCACTGGTGTCATATTTGGATCATCTGCTGTGGTTCCATATAGATTTTTTTCTTTTGAAAATTTAATCAAAAGAACCAAAATAGTTTCAAAACGTTATGCAAATAGAATTATTCCCCCCCCCAAAACCTTTCTATGAACAGTTCTTAAAAGAACAATTCCCCCTTAAGAATATAAAAACATATTTTAATATTTTTAAGGTTCCATGGAAGTTAAAGGTTCTTTATTGAACTATGGATGCCAAAACTTTTATTTTTGAAAGTGCAATTGTAAAGATTGTATACAGAATCCTTCTGGGATTCCAAACATGGAGTCTTAACAATTTATGGAATTTATGGAATATATGGATTTATGTATGTATTATTAAACCATATAGTCTATTTATCACTAAAATAAATTAAATTAACTGTAACACAGTCAACAAGTCATTCAGTTAATTAATTTTCATCCTAAAATAATCTTTTTGAACCAAATAGGTTCTTTTTTGTTGGCATTCAGTAAAAACCCAGAACCCTTTTCAATACTTCTGGATACTTTCGATACTTTTTTTTAGAACCTTGGTAATAATTTGAAAATGTTATAATTTCTTTTTAATTCTACTTTTCTGTTCCACGTACAACAACATAAAAGTCTGACATACTGGTGAGTAAATAATGACAGATTTATTTTTTTCTTTTTGTTCAGTCGGTTTTCAGAGTGGTGTTATTTGAATTACCTTGGAATAGCATGCAAACCGAATAAGGAATAAAATCTATTCAATCTATTGAATACGATTTTCTGCTAATAAATGCATGTTCTTGTTAAAGTGCCGCAGGAGATGGTTTACATATTTGGTTTAGACCTCTCAAGTCAAAACAGTTCACACTTAAGCTGTGTCAGTACACACTCACACACTGTCCACTCTTGGATACTCATGCTTGTCTCTGCCCCTTCAGCTCTGCTCTGTGTGTGCGGTATGTGTGTGAGTAGGTCAGTGTAAGTGCCTTATGCTGTACAGTATGTGTGTGCGCTGATGTGCAGTGGCAGGGGGTTGTAGGAAATTGAGGAAAGCTTGTGTGTAGTGGATGGAGAGAGTCACGTTGTGTGTGCGCTGTTTTATTGTAGGCGGGGAGGAACTGTGTGAGTGTATATGAGTCAGTCCAAATTCTACCCTCCCGCTGGGCCTCTTTTTTCTTCATGCAATTTAATGGATTCAGATGGAGCAGACAGAAGAGGTAATTTTATATGTATTGCATGAAGCTGTCAAATTGATCAATTAAATTAGAATACACCTTTAGCCCTTAATTTAGCCTCAATCTCTCTAATCCTACGTTGGGGCACTTTTGGGTCTTTATTATTAAAGTGGTGATTGTGGCAGTGTGCTAGTCATTTATGAACCAAAAATGGGCTGTGAATTATGAAGATGGGACGTATATGTTGCTTTTAGTGAATAAAACATTAGGTTGGAGATTTAAGTACTTAAGTATGTCTAATGATTTCCATCCATTATGATACTTAAGAAGCGAGAAATCTCATCGACTGTAAGTTTTATTGCTGGATTACACATACAGTAATAACCTGCTGTGCTGGGACATATACTGTATATAGAGAGGTGGACAGTTTCAAGTAAAGACATAGGCTGATAAAATATTCTCTGTTAAGCCTGAATTAACCTGACATATCTTTTCAGATCTTTTCCCAGTGAGATTGTATGAAAGCCTTTTTCAAACCTTGAGTAAAAAATAACTTTGATATATAGTTCAAAAATAAGAAATAAAATCAGAGTGTGAGAGATATAGTAACATTGTGATATGAAGCTGCAATTATGAGAAGTCATGATTACAAAAAATAATTCACAATTGGGAGATGTAGCAAAATTACAGAAAATTGTGAAATATGCAGTGACATTGTGAGCTATAAAGACACAATTACAAGAAATATAGTCACAATTGTGAGATATAAAGTCACAATTATGCGAAATAAAGTCACATTTATGAAACAAAATCACATTGTAAAATATTAAGTTACAATTACAAGAAATAAAGTTATAATTATTAAATTTAAAGTCACAATTATAAAAAAAAAAAATAAGCAGAAATGGGGGATATACAGTCACACTGTGCAATATAAAGTACAATCATAATAACAATTTTACAATTACAAGAAATAGTCACAATTGTGAGATATAAAGTCACAATTATAAAAAAATAATCACAATTCGGAGATATAAAGTCACATTGTACAATATAAAGTTACAATTATGCTAAATAAAGTCAAATCTGTGAAACATAAAAGCAAACTGTAAAATATTAAGTCACAATTACAAGAAATAAAGTCATAATTCCAAGGTATAATATTATAAAAATAGTGACAATATGGATATATAAAGTCACATTGTGCAATATAGTCACAATTATGCTAAATAAAGTCAAATCTGTGAAACATAAAAGCACATTGTAAAATATTTAGTCACAATTACAAGAAATAAAGTCATAATTATGGGGTATAATATTATAAAACATAGTGACAATATGGAGATATAAAGTCACATTGTGCAATATAGTCACAGTTATGCAACATTAAGTCACATTTGTGAAACATAAAATCATATTGTAAAATATGTCACAATTACAAGAAATAAAGTCACACTGTGCAATATAGCCACAATTATGCTAAACAAAGAACAAATATAATAACATAATTGAACAGTTACAAGAAATAAAGTCACAATTGTGAGATATAAAGTCACATTGTGCAATATAGTCACAATTATGCTAAATAAAGTCAAATCTGTAAAAACATAAAATCACATTGTAAAACATTTAGTCACAATTACAAGGAATAAAGTCATAATTATGAGGTATATTATAAAAATAGTGACAATATGGAGATATAAAGTCACATTGTGCAATATAAAGTCACAGTTATGCAACATAAAGTCACATTTGTGAAACATAAAATCACATTGCAAAATAAGTCACAATTACAAGAAATAAAGTCACACTGTGCAATATAGCCACAATTATGCTAAACAAAGAACAAATATAATAACATAATTGAACAGTTACAAGAAATAAAGTCACAATTGTGAGATATAAAGTCACATTGTGCAATATAGTCACAATTATGCTAAATAAAGTCAAATCTGTAAAAACATAAAATCACATTGTAAAACATTTAGTCACAATTACAAGGAATAAAGTCATAATTATGAGGTATATTATAAAAATAGTGACAATATGGAGATATAAAGTCACATTGTGCAATATAAAGTCACAGTTATGCAACATAAAGTCACATTTGTGAAACATAAAATCACATTGCAAAATAAGTCACAATTACAAGAAATAAAGTCACACTGTGCAACATAGCCACAATTATGCTAAACAAAGAACAAATATAATAACATAATTGAACAGTTGCAAGAAATAAAGTCACAAATGTGAGATATAAAGTCACAATTATTGAAAAAAAACACAGTTGGAAGATATAAAGTCACATTGTACAATATGAAGTCGCAGTTATGCAAAATAAAGTCACATCTGTGAAACATAAAAGCACATCGCAAAATATTAAGTTACAATTACAAGAAATAAAGTCACACTGTGCAATATAACCACTAAACCAAGTAAAAATATAATAACGTAATTTAACAGTTACAAGAAATAAAGTCGCAGTTGTGAGATATAGTCACAATTGTAAAAAAAAAAAGTCACATTGTGCAATATAAAGTAAAATTATAATAAGATAATTAAATAAATAATTAAGTCACAATAATGAGAAATAATGTTGTAATTGGGAGAAATACAGTGGCAGTTACGTAACATAAAGTCACATTTACTTCTGTGAGGCATAAATAGGCTTCCATAGAATGGAAAATTTGCCATGTTGTACTTGTGTTCACCTGTCACCACTTCAATTTGTTTAGAGCGCATTAATTTGATATTGACTTATTTATTTCCCTGTGCTGTGTGTATTTGAGCATATTTGGAAGGTGTTCTGTTGCTGTGGAACTCAGCTAAAGTCAATACACACACTCCCATAGTGGATTACTATTAGATGACCCTTGACCTCTGAACTCTAACCCCTTCCTTAAACACTATCCATTAGGGCTAGATCGTTTCAGCATCGTCATCGCGATGTACGCATGCGCGATAGTCACATCGTGGCAGTCACGATGCAGGGCAAAAAAAAATGTATGTGTGTCTGATTTAAAAATGTACTTTCTATATTTCTGAACTTTCTATTCACGGATCTATATTTGTCTAAAATAAAGTAATTAACTCATGTTTAAAGGTTCTTTAAAAGCTACAATGCACACGTTGCTTCACCTACTTCATGCATGCAGTCTCTGCGTGCGCATGGCCAAATGAGCGCGGGACGGGAGAAAAACGCCGAAATGGAAGATTTGGTCGCAAAAAGAACCGCAACGTCGGTCATATGGAAGTATTTTGGATACAAAAAGGATGCTGCTGACCAAAAACAGGTGCTTTGTCGGGAGTGCCTGGCAGTTGTTGCCACAACTCGCGGAAACACTATGAATTTAAGGGGACCGTTCACATGTCGTGCCTAAAAATGCGTGTAAAACGCTATAGGCACCGCTTTCTCCTTCTTTCCAGAGCCATAGAGAAAGATTCTCTATGTTTCTCTATGGCTCTGCTTCTTTCCAAAGCGCTCTGTAACTTGAGTGGCAGAGTGGCGTCTGCCGTTGCTAAGCAACCATGACCCGCAAGTTTCAGCAAAGATAAATAAACAAAGATAAATGGATTTCCAAAACTAAAAATTGCTTGCAGTAGCTCTGCTGCTAAAAAATGTTATCCCTGTAACAGCTATGATCAGCTGTTCCTCCATCTTGGCTAAGCTTTTTAATGTTTTTCGTGAAAGGAAGAAGCTGATTTCCCTTTCATCAGGGTAAAAGCAACATTCATTATTAATTTCATATTAGAGCCTTCATTTGCCTGAATTGACAGTGAATAAGGTGAGTCAAACTGTTTATGAAACTACCCAAAATAAGCTTTAAAAAGTATTTTATTTCAGGGTTTTGATTATACTGTACTTTTACATTTTTTTATTCTTTGGAAATGCTTACAAAATTACCCCAATTATTCTTGTATTATTATTTGATTTTTAAGCAGTTCAGAACAACTTGATGAACATAAATGAATTTGTACACATCGCAGTATATATCTCAAGAAAAAAAAATATATTGCAATGTAATTTTTTCCCAATATCGTGCAGCCCTACTACCCATCAACCTGACGCTGACCTCCTACATCTGTCCTCTAAATAGCGTTGAGAGTCAAGATTATGTAGAAATGTTAATGTGGCTGTATTATGTGCTGCAAGCAGATGGCTAGTTGTCACACTTTTTACTCCAGTGAGTACTGAAAATCCTAGACACCTTCAAGTCTTGGCTGAAAAGGTGCCGACGCACACAAAAAGAGATTCAGGTCATTTATTTTATCACATGATGACCTTACACTGAGAAAAATGATACTTTGGATCAACCTTAAAACTCTGATTTGTTAATATACTAGCTGAGGTATAATATTATACAAATAGTGACAATATGGAGATATTAAGTCACATTGTGCAATATAGCCACAGTTATGCAAAATAAAGTCACATTTGTGAAACATAAAATCACATTGTAAAATAAGTCACAATTACAAGAAATAAAGTCACACTGTGCGATATAGCCACAATTATGCTAAACAAAGTAAAAATATAATAACATCATTTAACAGTTACAAGAAATAAAGTCGCAATTGTGAGATATAAAGTCAAAATTGTTAAAAAAATAATCAAAATTGGAAGACATAAATTCACATTGTGCAATATAGTCACAATTATGCTAAATAAAGTCAAATCTATGAAACTTAAAAGCACATTGTAAAATATTAAGCCACAATTACAAGAAATAAAGTCATAATTATGAGGTATAACATTATAGTGACAATATGGAGACATAAAGTCACATTGTGCAATATAAAGTCATAGTTATGACAACAAAATCACATTGTAAAATATTAAGTCACAATTACAAGAAAAAAAATATTGTGCATATTGTGCAATATAGCAACAATTATGCTAAACAAATTAAAAATATAATGACGTAATTTAACAGTTAAAAGCTGTTAAGATATAAAGCACGTTGTGCAGTAAAGTCACTGTTATGCAAAATAAAGTCACATTTGTAAATTAACAATTAAAAATATAATAACGTAAATTAACAGTTACAAGAAATAAAGATATAAAGTCACATTGTGCAATATAGTCACAAGAAATAAAGTCTGAAATAAATTTTGAGGTATAATATTGTAAAAAAAAAATAGTGACAATGTCACTAGAAAAAAATATAAACTGAATAAAAATGGCTCTAGCATCAATACACATAATATGTCTTCTGTCAATTGAAAAACCTGTGAGGAAATGCCACACAGTGAATAAATATAAAGTGAATAAAAACAATTCTAGTGCCTAGACACGTAATGCAGGAATGCCGTCTCCTTCCACACATATTCATAAATACAGTGTGTGGGAATAGCTGTGACCTCCTCCTCCACACACATTTATAACACGCAATGATGGTTTCGCCTTGCATGTACTGTACACACACACACACACACACACACACACACACACACACACACACACACACACACACACACACACACACACACTAGCAGATCGAATGTAGGTTAGATGTTTCAGACTGAAATATGCAATACAACTCCTCCATATGCCATCGCTTGGGACTGTGTGTGTGTGTGTGTGTGTGTGTGTGTGTGTGTGTGTGTGTGTGTGTGTGTATGTGTGTGTGTAAGGAGCCTTTTTCACGTTTTTCCTGCCGGCTATCTGTGACCAAGGAAACAGCTCAGTAAACTCAGGCCACTGACTGAAACGATCTTAATACAGACCAGACTTCAGCAAATAAGACATGGAAACAGTGTAACAGGAATGTTTCTTAAAGAAAATAAAATGATTAAAAAAAAAAAAAAAAAACTTTTGTTTTTTGTAAAAATCATGAAATACAAAAATAATAGCTCACATTTTTTGACTTTGTTGACATTTGTGAATATTTGTGAAGTCAAAGATGGTCAGCCAGCAGGGTTTGATATGCAGCTATTCATAGAGAAGACAGGAAAAGACAGAAAGAGAGAGAGACATAAATATAGAGAGAGCTTCACACATCCTCCTACAAATATGACCCGGTCTGTTTAACGCCTAAGTACAGAATCCTGTAATACAGCAGGTTTCCATGGTTACACATGAATATTACGTCAATGTTTCATTTTCCCACACAACTGAAAAGAACCATCATTGACTGTGGTTTCTTCAGACAGGCTGAACAGACAACCTCTCACCTCCCCACTGTGAAAAAAAATGTCCATGTTAAAATCTGTCTGACTTAAATGTCAAATATTTTGCTCAAAATCTAAATAAATAAATTAAATACAAATAAATATATAAATAAAAATTTTATATGAAGCTTACATTTAGGACCACATCATTTTTTTATTATATAAAATGTAATTTAATTTTACTTTTTGTAATTTATTCTAAATGGTGGTTGTTAATAATAGAAGATTTCCATTTTTTTTTTTTTTTTTTATATATAACCGTGATACTGTCTGAGATTAAAGATCTCATTCACAGGAGTGTCCTGGCCAAAATGGGCAGCAATACAGTCAGTTACATCACAAATATACACCACACAGACAGACTAATGATACTTAAAATAATTGCATATTGTTAAATCATCTTCCATTTGCCGGATAACTGATTTAAAATGATCCAAAGGCAGCAAATTTTGTAATTTCAGTTTTGAATGGAGAAGATTCCAATCAAACGGCACTGCATACATAAAAGCCTTCTTACCTAGTTCAGTTCAAATAAAAGGAATAAAGTGAACTGAACTAATTTTTACTTTTTAAGTTACAATTAGATACTATATTATTATTTTTAGCACCACAAGAACAATAATAACATTTGCCATCCTATTTATTTGTCTTGAAAATAATGTTTTAATGACATTTTAATTTAGGGGAGAAATGTTACTGTTCCTGAAATATTTCATGACCACATTATAGTGAATAATGCCTTAAATTTCATTCTGTTCCTCACTTAGTGAAGACTCAGTAAAGAGTATAAATGAGTCTAAAGGCTTTTTTATGGATTTTGAACAATGTGGTCATTTGTTAACATTAGTTAATGTTTAACTAACACGAATAAACAATGAACAATACATTTATTAATATTTGTTAACATTAGTTAATAAAAATACAGTTGTTGTTTGTTCATGTTAGTTCACAGTGCATTAGTAGTGCATTAGGTTAGTTCACCCAGAAATAAAAATTTGCCCATTATTTACTCACCCTTAATGCATCCTATGTGTATATGACTTTTTTTTTTTCAGTTGAATTCAATAGGAGTTATATTAAAAATGTGTATGGCTCCTCCAAGCTTTATAATGGCAATGGGTGGGTGTTTCTCTTCAACAGTCCAAAGCAAGTCCAATAAAGCACATCCATCCAATTAAAAAATGTGTAAGGTGCTGTAGCGAATCAATGCATTTTTGTAAGAAGATCATTCATATTTAAAATCTGAGTCTCAATTTTACTTTTTTATGAATTTGAGCAACATACATTAAGGCTGAGTAAATGCCACAATTTTAATTTTGGTGAAGGGTGTACTTTGTAATATTTACTAGCAATTCCTTATTGAAAATGGTTTTAGGTAATTACAAACAAACCTCAAGCAACACAATTAATTAGGTTTTTAAATTTTTAAGATACATTTTGATGTAGAAAGACTCATTAGTGTACTAACAGTGTTGCTATGAATATTGGAATATATTAAATATACTGGAGTGATGAGTGTAAACAAACCTTAGGGCTTTCCTAGTGTCGGCGTATAACACACATTTTCAATTCCCTCTTACTGCAGTTAATCTGAATTTGTCTCGCAGCATCACAGAATGAATAAAAAACTGATGAGCAAAAAGCAAAAGTGATGAATGCAATCAGGGGAAACGGCTAAAGAATTGACAAATGTGCGTGTAACCTTCATTTCATTGTTTAGAGCAAGATATGCTCCTTATTTCTTAGCACCATTGCAGCGGTCTGTCAAATATGTCAACTGTCTTTCCATTTCAAACATCAAACAACAGAGATGTGCAGATAAATGGAGGCGAGAGACAGAGAGGGATGTTGTGATCAGTAGGGAGATTTGTGTGAGCGGGTCAGATGGGTGATTGGTTCTGCTGACCTCCAGATGTACAGCATTAATCACACAGCTGCCCACAGAGACAGAGACAAAGGCTCCACTCCAAAACCTAATGAGCTGCTTGCACTGCAGAAATCATTTTCTTCATTAGTCATTTTGTCTTGTTTTTCAATAAAAAATATCAAAGGATTCTTAAAACAAGATCAATTTATTTAAGGAACAAAACTGGGTAAGATATTAAGATACAGAGGTCAAAAGTTTACATCCCCCTTTCAGAATCTGCAAAATGTTAATTATTTTACCAAAATAAGGGGGATCATACAAAATGCATGTGATGGTTTATTTAGTACTAAGCTGAATAAGGTATTTCACATAAAATATGTTTGCATATAGTCCACAAGAGAATATAATAGATGAATTTATAAAAATGACCCCGTTCAAAAGTTTACACTCCCCTTGATTTTTAATAATGTGTTCTTACCTGAATGATCCAGAGCTGTGTGTTTTGTTTTGTTTTGGGTGTAGTGATAGTTGTTCATGAGTCCCTTGTTTGTCCTGAACAGTTAAACTGCCTGCTATTCTTCTAATCCTTCAGGTCCCACAAATTATTTGTTTTTCCAGCATTTTTGTGTATTTAAACCCTTTCCAACAATGACTGTATGATTTTGAGATCCATTTTTTTCACAATGAGGACAACTGAGGCACTCATATGCAACTATTACAGAAGGTTCAAACACTCACTGATGGTTCAGAAGGAAAAATTATGCATTAAGAGCTGGGGGTGAAAACTTTTGAACAGAATGGAGATGTGTACATTTTTTTTTAAATATTGCTCTTCAGAGGCTACAGAAGATATTTATTGCATATACAGTTGTATCAATGCAGTAAGTATCAATGTAAAAAATGACAGATTAGCATGGAAAACAAATGATGAAAGATAGATGCGAAACAAATAAACCCTTTGTGGGAGTTGTATGAGAGCCTGACAAACTGACGCTGCATTTGACAGCAGGGGAAGGATCAAGGAGGATCAAGGGAGTATGGCTTTTTAATAATTCATTTCATTGGTTCAACAATATTCACTTTTGTTTCACTTTTTGTTTTTTTCTTGCTAAGCTAATTACAATGTCTAGATCACAGTTACAATTCTTTATTGTTTATTTTTAGCATTTGTTTTTAAAATTGAGGTAATGAAGTTGTATGTCAGTGAGCCAAAGTCAAAGTGATCACATCTCAAACGCATTTAGCACTTAGTTCAGTCAAGTAGTGCCGGCGTACACTGTGACTTCACATTGCATTTCATTTAGTTTGCAGTGTGGTCAATAGTTTTACTTAAATTTAAAATAGTAATAACAAATGGAGAATGTCTCTTTTCTAAAATTGGTGACCCTATTTATAGGGGTCCATTTCAGTTAGAATGCTTGAAAGGTCTCTGCCCAGGAAGAGGTACTTCAGTACATTTTGGAAGAGAGTCAGAAAGGGCGGTAGTTTAGATGTGTATTTAGCGCACTCTCCCTGAGGACTCACTATCAAGGTCACTACTACATCAGGACAGATTTGTATCGTCTTCTACACACACACATGCACGTATACACATTAAACAAACACACAATCTCAGTCCAGCAAACATGCTGATAAGCCAAGTGTCCAATTGCTCTGTCAAAAAAATCAACCAACAGCAGTTATTGAAATGTCACGCATGCCTCTGTGATGTCCTGAACACACACACACACACACACACACACACACACACACACACTGCTCGTCTTCCACTGTCTCTAAATTCAATTCCCGTCTCATCAGCTCTTGAAGTAGATAATGGGATAATAGCGCTTCGTCCTTTAGCAAGATAGAGAGCCTAAATAAAGAAGCTCCACTTGTGATTTCACAAGTGTGTGATTTCATATTAGCATAGCATTTTCTCAGAGCTTTTCACATTATTATTACTTTCTTTCTATCTATCTTTCTTTTAAAAGATTAACCTCATTTTGTTCCTTATTCGAAAGAAAAGTATGCAAATTTGAGTCATCCAGTAATCAGCCTGCAGAATGTATAGAACTGAAATTCATTTGACCTCATCTGTGTAAGTGAGTCAGACCACCTGACCTTTGCACTGACTGTGGTCAATAAACTACAACTACGTGACATCTTGGACTTTAAAGTCTGTTGACACCATTATAACAAAGCAAGGGAAGACAACTGAGCTTATTTCTTTGTTTGATTCTTTGGTTGAAATTAGTCTGAGTAGCGTGCAGGAGGGACAGATTGTACATGGTCTGTGGACACAAAAGAGGGGTGGGACGGTGACCCTGATGCATCATTGACCCCAGCGGTGTCCTGGTGTCTTCTTCTTGATCACACAGGCACACATACTGGGAGAAGTGGGCCATGGGAAGGGTATCTGTCAGGGTCTTGTTAGCAGGCTGGACAGCTTGCCCCGGCAGATGGCACGTTAATAGAGCGAGGAGATCTGTCTGTGTGTGTGCTTGTGTTTGTTTATGTGTGTTTCTTTTGTTGATTTAAGACTCTGATCGAAGAAGGCCAGGGAGGGCCTAGAGGAAGAGGAGCAGGTGGGAAGGAAATGTGTGTGTGCGTCTCTGTGGACTCGTGCCAGGGTGTTTTCCACAGACTTGAGTGATCATTAGTCAAACCAGATACCCAACGAAGAGACCCTCTGTTGTGTGCGTTATGGGAGCAGTGTTTAAAAAATAACAAAGATCTTATATAAGCAATAATCATAAGGAATTTACAACAAATAAATAAAAAAGACAATAAATATTGTATACAGTGCTTTGCGAAAGTATTTATACCCCTTTTTTCACATTTTATGTTGTGATCCCTAAATCATTCTACATTCCATACACCACAGTGGCAAATCAAAAAACAGGTTTTTAAAATTTGTGCAAATTTATTAAAAATAAAACACTGAAATTATAACATTGCATAAGTATTCATACCCTTATTTGGGACAGTTGAAATTTAGATTTGGAAAGACAAACATCTTAATAAAAAGGTCTAAAAGCTGAAAATGTATATCAGAGCAAAAACCAAGCCCTGAGGTGAAAAAAAAAAACAGGACAATGACCCTAAGCGCACAGCAAGAGTGGCATATAGACAACTCTGTGAATGTCCTTGAGTGGTCCAGCCAGAGCCTGGGCTTAAACCCAATCAAGCATTCCTGGAGAAACCTGAAAATGTGTGTCTGTCCTAACCTAACATAGCTTGAGAGGTGAAGAGGTGAGGAGAAGAATGGCAGGTAATTGCCAAATGTTGATGTGCAAAGCTTGTTTTATTATACACAAAAAGACCTGAGGCTGTAAAGGTGCTTCAGCTAAGTACTTAGTTAAGGGTATGAATACTTATGCAATGTACTTATTTAAATTTTTGTTGTGACAATTCTTTTTTTTTTTTGCTTTGTCATAATGTTGTATGGACTGTAGATTGATGTGGAAAATAGTAATTTAAAGCAGTTTAACATAAGGCTGCAATATAACAAAACATGGAAAAAATGAAGGGGTATGAATACTTTTGCAAGGCATTGTATAGTGTTACAGTTTGTAATGTCTGTTTTCTATTTTAACATATTTTGAAATGTAGTTTATTTCTGTGATAGTAAAACTTAATTTTCTTCATTGTCACTCCGTCTTCAGTGTCACGTGATCCTTCAGAAATCATTCTAATATGCTGATTTAATGCTCAAGAAATTTAATATTATTATACATTTTTAAAAAAGTTGTGTTGCTTAATATTTCTGTGGAAACCTTTTTTTTTTTTGATAAACATAAAGTTAAAAAGAACACTGCAGTTGCTGTTCTGCTTAGTATTGCTATACTGCATGAATAGACACGTTTACAGACATTGAAGAGAATATATTATTTATTGATCTTTTCCCAATCTTTTTCTTTTATTGAGAGATCTGCTGGTGAGTGATTTTTCAGTGTTTCTACTAAATCTGGATTAATGAGTTCTGCATCTTGGTTTAGGTTCTCACTCCAACTGCTGTCAAATGTCCATCGGGCTCAGGCTGAGGGTTTTATTAGAGATCAGATTAGAATTAGATTGTTGGCACATGTAGTACATTAGGCTAAGATTTTAACTAAAAAGAAACCACAATGCAAAGCTGTTGTTTGCCTTGAGAAGATCATTTTGAAATGATCTTATTCCTGCTGCCTGTGGATTATGGAGGTCTAGTAAACCTCTGAGCAGAGCCTTTTGTGACTGGGTATTAAATTGACATTGACAGTGTTTCAGTAATCTAAAGCCGATTCTGCACAGACCCAATACAACGCATCAAAATCATTTAGACCCTGACGGATGAGTTTTGTTTGGGAAAAGGTTGACAAGACATGAGAAAGAGTTGAGTTCGATTGATTGAAACGTGTGAAGTCAAATTGCAATAGTGAATGTTTTAGGACTAGTTCACATGCTAGCTGTGTTGAGCATTGTTGGCTTCGTGTTAGGTGCTGTAAATGTTGGGTGGTGCTTGAGTATGCTGGGTGGTGTTTTTAGAATGTTTGGAATGATGTGGGGCTTGGGGGTATTGAGTAGTGTTTGAAGATTCTTGGAAAGGGTAAAGTTGGATTAGCAGAACTTGATCATGGTTTTGTGGTTTAGGATGTTGGTTGGGTGTTTGAGTATGCTGGGTAATGCTGGATTAATAGGACTGGATCATGGTTTTGTGAATCTCCTAGGTGCATGTTTTGGAGGTCCCACAGAAATGTTGGGTAAAGTTTGAGGATAATGGAAATATTGGTTTAGTGTTTTTCAAAATTCTGGGAATGTTGGGTGAAGTTTGAGGATGCTAGGAATGTTGGGTGGTTGAGGATAATGGGAATTTTGGGTGGTGTTTGAGGTTAATGGGAATGTTGGATCGACTTTATGTTGGGCGGTTTTTGTTGAGTGGTGTTTGAAGATAATGGATATGTTGGGTGGTGTTTGAGTATTTTTGGCATGTTGGGTGGTGTTTGAACATTTTCTGGAATGTTGGGTGGTGTTTGAGGATGCTGGGAATGTTGCATGGTGTTTAAGGATCTTGGTAATGTTGGGTGGTGGTTAAGGATAATGGAAATTGTTTGAGTATAATGGAAATGAGTGGTGTTTGAGAATTTTGGGAATGTTGGATGTTGTTTAAGGATGCTGGGAATGTTGGGTGGTGTTTAAAGTTTTTGGAAATGTGGTGTTTGCGCATTTTTTAAATGTTGAGTAGCAATTAATAATGCTGGGAATGTTGGGTGGTGTTTGAGGATAATGGAAATGTTGAGTATCATTTGAGGATGCTGGGAATGTTGGGTGGTGCTTGAAGATTTTTTGAATTTTTGGTGGTGTTTGAGCATTTTTAAAATGTTGAGTAGCATTTAAGAATGCAGGGAATGGGGTGGTGTTTGAGGATAATGGAAATGTTAAGTAGCATTTGAGGATGCTGGAAATCGTGGGTGGTGTTTGAGGATTTTGGGAATGTTGGGTGATATTTGAGGATAATGGAAATGTTGTTGAGTGGTGTTTGAGGATGCTGGGAATGTTGGGTGGTGTTTGAGGATTTTGGTAATGTTACTGTAAGTGTTGTTTAAAGATGCTGGGAATGTTGGGTGGTGTTTGAAGATAATGGAAATGTTGAGTAGCATTTGAGAATGCTGGGAATGTTGGGTGGCACTTGAAAAATCTGGGAATTTTAGGTGGTGTTTGAGCATTTAAAAAAATGTTGAGTAGCATATAAGAATGCTGGGAATTTTGGGTGGTGTTGAGGATAATGGAAATGTTGAGTAGCATTTGAGGATGCTGGGAATGTTGGGTGGTGGTTGAGGATAATGAAAATGCTTAGCAGCATTTGAGGATGCTGGGAATGTTGGGTGGTGTTTGAGGATAATAACAATTTTCAATGGTGTTTGAGGATGCTGGGAATATTGGGTGGTGTTTGAGGTTTCTGGGAATTTTGAATGGTGTTTGAGGATGCTGGGAATATTGGGTGGTGTTTAAGGATGCTGGGAATGTTGGATGGTGTTGGAGGTTAATAGAAATGTTTAGTGGTGTTTGAGGATACTGGAATTGTTAGGTGGTGTTTGAGGATATAAAGAAGTGTTGGATGGTCTTTGAGGGAGTCGGGCATTGTTTGGTGATGTTTAAAAATGAGGATGCTGAGAATTTTAGGTAATGTTTTAGAATGCTCATATTGGCTTACTGAGGATTTTGTAATTGTTGGGTGCTGTTTTAGAATGCTGGGTAATGTTTTATTGGCAGGGCTATATCAGGATCCTGTGTGGCCCCTGGGCAGTGGGTCTTTGTTTGTTTCATTAG
The DNA here is from genome assembly GCF_049309525.1 of Garra rufa. Classification (NCBI taxonomy): domain Eukaryota; kingdom Metazoa; phylum Chordata; class Actinopteri; order Cypriniformes; family Cyprinidae; genus Garra; species Garra rufa. The sequence continues at coordinate 16,021,664 of NC_133373.1, read as the reverse complement.
AATAAATTACTACTAATTGCCACTTTTTAATGGCTGTCAAGAGAGAAACATACTTCTTGTTCACATAATATTTTACTTATGGAATGTACCAGCAGGGGTGACTGCCAATGCCAGCCAGCCGGCCAAACCTTGACCCCCAGAGTTTGAATAGTTTGGGAATCTGGGGTATGTTTATGAAGGGTGGGAATGTTTCCAGCTAATGCCGGGTTGGTCAGGATGCAAGAGAATAATAGGTGGTATTTTAGGATGCATGGAATGCTAGGTAGAGAATACTGGGAATGTTCAGTGGGATGTAGCTAATGAATGTGCTACATGAACTTATGCAGGTTTTTAAGTGTGTAAAAATGCTGTCTAGGGATGATGTATAAGTGATTAAAATGTGTGATGTAAGTGTACATAATAGTTATACAGTGGAGAACAATATCTCATTAGTTTTATGCAACATTAATAGATAAACATTTTAACTGAATTGAAGTTACATAACATACTTACACCCACAGCTCTATCAACAAATTATTTCAGATAAAAAGATTTAAAAGCATGTTAAGCAAATTATTTCATTGACCCATGTTTATGTGTGCAGTGTCAGCTGTCCCAGGCATTGAATGGAGTGTCTGACAAAGCCAAGGAGGCCAAGGAGTTCCTGGTGCAACTGAAGAACTTGCTTCAGCAGATACAGGTACACTGTAAAAAATTTACTGTAAAATGCAAAGTGCACTGTAAATTATTAACTACAGTTTTACTGTTAAAATACAGCAATTTTGTGTATATATATATACAAGCAATGGTATATACATTTTTTACAGCTGCTACTGTGAAATTGCAGCAATAGTTCGCAATTTTACAAGTGTACTGGAAATCATTAAATAACGTTCTACTGTAAAAATATTGTACTACTTTAATTTTTGTATTCTTTATTTGCAGTATTTATTTTCCAGATTGCTGAATAATGACTAGCAATTTAAACAATTTATTAACTGCATAAGCTTTAAACAATATTTAACTGCATAAAGTGTTGTACAGTATGAAACTCAGTGGACCTATTTTTTAATAAAAACAAAAATAATAATAATTTGACACATCTTAATCTTGAAAAACAGGTCCTATTTTATTTAACAACTCTCTTATGTAATAACTCTCAAATTACAGTCTATGGTATGGAGTGTTTAACATTTAACAGACATTTTTATCCAAAGCAACTTTAGAAACAAAGACACACAGGTTACAATTCATTTTAATGCAGTTAATATTATTTTTTAATATGGTACGTTTAGTTCATTAAAAACCTACTTGGAATCCCCACGATATCGGCCACCCATTTCCATGCATTTTTTAAATTTACGTCCCTGGATGTGGGCAGGGACATGTCTTATAAAACAGGACAATTGCTAACGGCAAGAATTAATTTTTCCTCCATCACTGCTGGAACTGTTTCTCTACGGCTCTGCTGGAGCTGAAAGGAGAATGATCACATGAGCACTGTCGTCTTCTTTCCTATTGGCTGTCGCTCCCGAAAGTCGCTCTTCATTTGCATTAAGTTGAGAGATTCTGAACTTTGTCGCGTCGCTGGACACGCCCACATCCGGTCGCCAACGGTCGCTTACGGCCGCTGTCGCTCTCGTCGCCGGAAATTGCCAGCTCTCCATTGAAATGAATGGGATCACGTCGCTTTGTCGCTGCGTGTCGCGTGTAGTGTGAACGGGGCTTTAACGTAGGAACCCAGAGATGTTACGCCTATAGCCGATATAAGGCCGGGGAATGTGTAAAATCCTTCCACGACTGTGGTGCCGAATCCCCGCACAAGTCTCTCTCGTGCTCCGTGGACGGAGGATTCGTTAATCTGCAGTTACCGCGAATGTTTATGACACCTTAATACACTAATACATATACTAATAAATAAAACAGAAAATAAAACACTTACCACAGTGAATCGTTCTTCTTGCTGCTCCCAAATGTCGACCGTTGAAGATAATCCCGCCTCTTTAGATTTGAAATTTACCAGAATGGATTGCACACAATTGCGGTTTACAGTAATATGCTGTATTGGCTGTATTATAAGAAATACAACCCGCTGCTGTAAAATATTGCTGTAATTTTTACAGCAATTCGTTACAGTGTACCTAACAATAAAGCCATCTGATGAAGAGTTACGTATTAGAAATGATGTAATCTCATGAAATATTAAATGTTTATATACATTGCCAGTTTTGAATGTGTTCCTTTCAGTTCCATATAACAAGCCTCACTATGTTTTGAACGCTTGTGAATAAAAAATAGGCTTCACATCAGAGAAAAAAATAATAACATAATCAAAACAGCCATGCTAGCAGCACTTGAATATTAGCATATCCTCTTTGATTTATGAGTGTCTCATTAAATATGCAAATTAATATCTCGTTAAAAATGAAGTGGGATAATTATAACGTTCAGCATGTATCCAACAAACATGCCATATGTCAGATGTTAACATGAATTTTATTAGCATGTTTATGCATTGCATATCAAAGGTTTTGATCATCTAAAACCAGGGTTTTCAACTAGGGTTGACCCCCTGGGGTCTTGCAAGGAGGTCTAAAGATAGATAAAACATAACATTTTTTAAAGTATAAAATTATTGAATATGTTTCAAGTTTAAAGCATTAATTATCTCTTTACCCTGCCATAGTCTAGATAAATGAAACTGATTCAGCTTAACATTCATTTGTATTGAATGTTGATCAGTGCAATCTTTGCATACAATTCATACATGCATATGAATGCCATGAGCTTTGAATTGTATTCTGCCTGGAGACCACTGGATTATGAGCTCTGAGCTATTTTTACTCAAGTGAAGAGTTTAATGCCCTTTTTATACTGCCCAGCAGGCAGAGGGAGAGAGGAAGAGATTGTCTTTGAAAGCCTCTATAAGCAGACCTTGCACTGAAGTCCTATAGTGATCAGTGATTTTCAATGTAATGTGACATATTTGCTCACATAGAGACAAGTCCTGCAGTAGGAGTATATTCTGGTTTCAAGCCTGACCTCTTAATTTGAAATGTACCAGTCACACATGCTCATATCGTCTTCTCTTCATCATCGTTGTGTAGTAGATGAAATGACTCAGTCCCATCAGCCCCAGTGTAAGTGTGTGGGTGTAGGTCTCACATCTGAGTCACTACCATGCTCAAAGTGAATGAACGATTAGTTCCGTTCAAAACTCCTACACCACAGACTCCCTGAACTGATCTTTGCCAGCTTTACAAAATGCGCTTTAAAGCTGAGGTGTGTCATTTCTGTGCCACTACGAACACCAAACAGAATACCAAAAATATTTCAAGCTTTTCAAGTTATTCCCCCCTGTCTTGCACAAACAGGAAGTGCAGCACCAGCACCTGGTTGAGACCTGCATGGTCCAGTTTGCCTGTTCTGGTGGACTACACCATTCTGATGCCTATAAAGGCATCCAGTCCATTTGATGAATATTGTTAAGTAGCTGCGTATTCTGAAAAATAGAAAATATAAACTTCCCATATTTCATAGTACTATTGTTGATATTATTAGAAAAGTGAAGTATTTTTGACTGTTAAATCTTTTACTTAATGTGTAAAGACAGCTAACACAGTGTCTTCGTTGGACACTAGTGGCATGTCAATGTAGTATTATCAATTTTTTTATCAACCAGTGGCAGATGGGGGTGTATTTAGGAAATTTTAATTGTTCAAAAACATCTGCTTTTTCAACCCACTTAGACCATATTTTGAAATTAGGCTGCAACAAATGGCATATTGTAACCATATTTCCACAATATACAAAGTTCTGTCAAGTCAAGCCATGTCATCATTATTTATATAGCGCTTTGTACAATGCAGATTGTATCAAAGCAGGTAACATGCTAAACTATTTAGGGATTTGTAGGTAATTAGCAAGATTTTTTGGGGCTGGAAGCACCTCTTTTAGCATCTTAGATGAAATAGGCTCTAACATACATGTTGTTGGTTTAGATGATTTAACAAGTTTATACAATTCTTCCTCTCCTATAGTAGAGAATGAGGGGAATTGTTCTAAAGTACTATTTAATGCGATACTGTTGATGGCTACATGGTTACAATTTTAACGAAATGTCAACGATTGTTGATGCTTTATTTTTTTTTGTTAATTTAGTCATTGTATTAAATAAATAACTGGGGTTGTGTTTGTTTTCTTCTAAAAGAGACAATCAGCAGTTTTTTTAAAGGCTTTTCTGTAGGATATGGTACTTTCCCGCCATGCAATACAAAATACCTCTAGTTTTGTTTTCCTCTAGCTACGCTCCATTTTCCGGGCTTCTCTCTTTAGGCAGCGAGTGTGCTCATTATACCTCAGTGTCAGACTGTTTTTCTGTCATGACACTCTAGATGTCGCAGGTCGATAGGATAGATAACTCAATCTGAATTAATCACATTACTCACATGGCACAGCTGATTGGTCTTTTTCTGCATCAGCGGCCAATAAGCTTGCCACTCAACATTCAAATACTTGGCTAGTGCTTGCTGTAGCAGTTGCAGTGCACTTCAGAAGCCCCCCACCTTCCCCAGCTCCACCTGTATAAATCTGCTATGGTGTGATTTTATGAATGTTATTAGGGCTGCAACAACGAATCGATAAAATCGATAAAAATCGATTACTAAAAGCGTTGGCAACGAATTTCATAATCGATTCGTTGTGTCGCGCGACGCAGAGACATTTGGTTGTTATTATATATATTAAAAAAAAAAATTGAGCGCAGAGCGGAGTGGACACATTCGGTCTCTCTCCCGCACTGATGCCAGCAGAGTTCGGCGCCTCATAAGCTGTGTTTCCATCCAAAAATGCGAATTTAACTTATGCGCAAAACTGGAACATTTGAGCATAAAGCACCGCCGTTTCTACATTATATATATATGCTGCCCCGATTTATTATATCAAACATGTTTGATATTTAAGCCTACTTTGGCTAGCGTAGCCTACTTTCACAGCAGCGAATGCTCGATCGCAAAACAGCTGGTGTACGGGTCGTTGGATAGTGGAGATGGAGAAAACTACTTCTATAGTTTTTGTAACACTGTCTGTCTGTATAATGTGTCGAAAACATACCACAACCGTAAGGAGAAAGAGGAGCTCTGCTGAGGTGAAATCGTCTCAGTTTTTAATAGGGCTGTGACGGTGGCACGTTGTTTTTTTTATATATAGCCTACACTTCAGTCAGCGAACAAGCAGCATAAAAACGCTAAAATAAATCAAAGAAATAATATATTTAATTAAGAAAGTAGCCTAAGAATATTATATAGGTTATTAAACAAACATTCCTTGTAAAAATGTCCGACAGCTCATCAATTTTTGGCCGACTGAATTTCCAGTCCGACTGTCTTTTTTCCTCTTTCTCTTCCTCATTACACAGCTGCTGATTTTAATAGCAAAGTGATTACATTTATTTCCGTTCCTTTAGTTTATAAAGTTAATTTAGAGATATATTTGGAACACTTTTTGTTTGTTAAATTCAAGTTTTTGTTTTTTAAAGTTATACCTAGCAAACAGCGGCAGACAGATCAAAAGCCTGCTTAATTCATCGCGATTTAAATTAAAATCCATTGATATAAAAAACTTAAAACATATCACAATATTAGTTTAATCATTCAATCAATATAAATCCAAAGTTTGTGCGGAGAGAAGCGCGCTTTGCAGGATATGGAAACGCCAGTGCAATGTGGAATTTCTTTTTTGCTCATAAAGGTAAGAGTAATTTACCACCCGGGCCGGAACTGTAAAGGGTCTACCTTAGTTTGTGTGTACTCACAGTATCAACAAAATGTGCTCTTAAAGAAAACAAACAGAATACGCTTGATATCTTTGGTTTAAACAGGAGCGCTTCACAATAATTAACCGAAACCCAGGTAATTGCCTCACAAACACAATATCTATAGAAAGCTTTAAATTATTATTTTACTATAAAACTAAATAATTAAAATCGAAAACAAAACTCTTTCATTAGCTAATCCATAAAGATACATTAGGCATTAATGAGCAGATGGCAGGATCGTCAATTTCATCTTTGCAACACTGAATCAGAAAATACTAGTTTATTAATAAGTAATTCGAATATTTTCTTAATTTTTGCCTTGACACATTCATGGTAATTACTTTTGCTGGGGCTTTGAGGCCAGTTTTGCGTGCATTTGAATGCGGAACTCTTCCAGCTGGTCGCTGCTGATGGCAGGACACTAAACACCGCCATGGCAGAATGAATGTAGCAGAAAGTTAGTCAAGTTATCCCGTTCCAGCGTGCAAAGTCACATGACTTTTTTTAATGCGCACTGAGGAATTTAATTTGAGATGCTTCTTGATGGGAAATGCAGCATGTACACCACAGCAAGCCGCTGTCTTGACGGATAGTAATTTTAGTTTATTTAGTCTATATATTTGGCAGATGTAAAGCATACATGTGTATGTTTTTTGTGTTAGTCCATTTTTATTTTATTATTATTATTATAACAGTTCAAGGAGCAACATGTTCGTGCACTTTCTAAAGATTTTAGTTCTGTTTTTGAATAAAGGGTTGTAAATCCCTTGGTTTTTTTATCCGATTCATCGATTAATCGAAAAAATAATCGACAGATTAATCGATTATTAAAATAATCGTTAGTTGCAGCCCTAAATGTTATATATCAAGGTTATTTCGCATGTTATATGTGCAACAGCAGTATTTCTTACATGCTTACAGCAGCTTGTCTGTGGATGTATTGGCAGTAGCAAGTCTACATACTTGCTCTGCCACAGCAGGAGCAGCGTAGCAGATCTATTCCGCCAAGACCAAACACATTAACATTGTTACTTTCAGAGAGTTGTCTTGGCAGAATTTAAATAATGGCAGAATTAAATTAAATTATTATGAGCAGTTTAAAATACAGAAGTTTACAAATTCAAAAATGTTAGCCAGTCATAAAAGAGATAATTTACATATATAATTCTAAACGATACAATAGCATTCTAAATTCTTAGGGCTCAGACAGATGGTGAAAGATTATAACAACTTCTTCTGGAGCAAAGTTACAATGTTACAAAAGTTCCATGTTCAAAAGGATAAAATGTTGGAGATATATTGTATATACTGCTTTATAGGGTAAATTCTTGAGGCTCACTCTCAGTATCTGTATACTGTGTGTGTGTAACAGGAGAACGGCGTTGAATTTGAGGCATGTCTGGTCGCTCAGTGTGACTCTCTGATTGAAGCGCTCACTCGGCAGAAGGCCAAACTGCTCACCAAGGTCACAAAGGAGAAAGAGAGTAAGCTAAAGGTAAGTAAACACATACAACATGCATCTTTTGTCACTCATTTCTATTCTAAACACCTTTTGATAAGGGTGCTTACACTTAAAATTAGGAGTAGTAAATTAAGGGCTAGATTTACTAAACAGGGCAAATTAGAGTTAGAGCACAATTCTCACATCTCATTTTCATAATGACCAGTGCATTCTACCAAGAGGAGCGCAAATTACTGCCTGCTTTTTTGGGCATTAAATTACCAGTAATAAAATAGTAATTTGACGAGTGCATAAATTTTGTGTCTAAAAGGAAAACTTCTACAAATGCATATTCAGTAAGGTCAGGCACAAAATATGTCCAGTGCTAATTCTTACAGTACTATTAGACTATTAGTACTATTTTAACACCAAAAGATGGATTGCGCTGGTGCAAGCTGTTAGTAAATCTGGCCCTAAATTTGCTAGTGGTTGTAGCAGTAATTTTAGCATCAGCCTTTAAGTATAGTGTGGGGAAGGGTATCCTCCATATTAGAGTTTACATACAGAGTTAATTTTTTTTTTTCATTTTAAATATATATAAAAAATAAAACAATAATTATATTTTCTTTTTGGAAGTTCCAAGCACTCGGCTGAAGGTATGGAAGCCCATTTCCAGCACAGAATAAAAAAAAGGCAATTCACTTTTTATCTTACAATTGTAAAATATAAATTTGCAGTTGGTAGTTATAAAGTCAGAACTGATGGATATAAACTCGCAAGACTTTTTTTCTAAGACTTTACTTCTCATAATTGAGAGTTTGTATCACGTAATTCTTACTTTGTAACTTACAGTTCTGAGAAAAAACTCAATTGCAGGAAAAAAGTCACAATTACCTTTTTTTTTTATTCAGTGGCAGAAAAGGGATTCCATACTGAAGGGAAACATTTAAAGTAGCCTGCTGCTTCTGGAGCCATTTTCATCAGTTCTGGTTGTTTTGAAGATCTCACCATATAATAACCCACAATTCCGATAATATGAAGCCCATTTTTCTGTTCTCTAAGATAATTTAGGGCTAATAGTATAGACCTTTTTCCTGAGTAAACGATGAGTGCCGCCATTACGAATTCTAACGTCAGATTGAATGCTTTTCTGTTCGGGTTTCCATAGGAACCCATTCAATTAGCGTCCATCTGTTTTTAATGTCTAAAGTCCGCTGCTTCGTGTCATTTACACACTCATTAAAGTGAGGTACTGACAAATGACGGTCTTCGCGACATTGCCAAGTGATGGCGCTATGGAGCCATGTGCTTTTTAAAAACATTTTAATAGGTTTAACATTAGTTTATTAGCTCGGAATATACCCTAATTTGACTAGAAACAATGCAGACCGGAAATGCAAAGCATTCTTTCAGTTAAGAGTCGGACTTACTTCCGTGTTCAGGAAAAACGTCTATAAGTTCCTCCATCTTCCGGGGTCTGTGTGCTCTGCTCAGATAATCAGATGAAGTGTTCTTGTGTTTGCAATGACAGGAGACGTCATTTTCTACTCTAATTCATTTCTTCCACGCCAGTTGTCTGACAGAGCTTTACGCTTGCCCTCTTTCACCACACTGAACACAGGATGAAGGGGGAAGGGGGTGTGAAAGTAAACCCGCTCGGTCTAATACAGTTGTTACAGTATGTTATGGAATTAATCCAAAGGGTTTTCTATAGATTACATTGAAGCAAGATTATATTGCAGAATTTGGGGTTGTAAAATAAAACAGCAGCAGAATTTAGGAAAATTTTGTTTAAATATTCATTTATTTATAACTTAAAGGGTTAATGCTGGTTCTGTCAGTTGTAATTATACAGTCATTCATCTCATTCCAGAGAGTGCTTGACAAGTGCATCATTAAATAATTATGCATAATAATTAATGCAAGAATAAATAAAGAGTGACTGATTTGATCAGCCTGTCTTCACAATTAGACATGGATGGCAAAAAAAACATGAATGAATGTTTGATAAATTAAATCAGTTCTTTGTATTTCATAAAGAGTATTAATAGAATATACAGGATTATTCATAGTTTGTCACTTTTATCACCCTCATATCGTTTCAAACCCATAGGACTTGAATGAAGATGCTTTTAATGTCATAAAAAGATTGTTAAAAAATTACATATGAATCGAGCTGGTAATTCCAAGTTTTCTGAAGAGACATAATTGCTTTGTAAGATACTTTAAATATAAAGTTAGCCATTACATGACATTAGGCAGGACTATATTCACAGTACAGCCTTATTATTTAGGAAATGGAACAGAAACACAATGTACAGTCATGGCCAAAAGTTTTGAGAATGACACAAATATTAGTTTTCACAAAGTTTGCTGCTAAATTGCTTTTAGATCTTTGTTTCAGTTGTTTCTGTGATGTACTGAAATATAATTACAAGCACTTCATACGTTTCAAAGGCTTTTATCAACAATTACATGACATTTATGCAAAGAGTCATTATTTGCAGTGTTGGCCCTTCTTTTTCAGGACCTCTGCAATTCGACTGGGCATGCTCTCAATCAACTTCTGGGCCAAATCCTGACTGATAGCAACCCATTCTTTCATAATCACTTCTTGGAGTTTGTCAGAATTAGTGGGTTTTTGTTTGTCCACCCGCCTCTTGAGGATTGACCACAAGTTTTAAGATCTGGGGAGTTTCCAGGCCATGGACCCAAAATGTCAACGTTTTGGTCCCTGAGCCACTTAGTTATCACTTTTGCCTTATGGCACGGTGCTCCATCGTGCTGGAAAATGCATTGTTCTTCACCAAACTGTTGTTGGATTGTTGGAAGAAGTTGCTGTTGGAGGGTTTTTTGGTACCATTCTTTATTCATGGCTGTGTTTTTGGGCAAAATTGTGAGTGAGCCCACTCCCTTGGATGAGAAGCAACCCCACACATGAATGGTCTCAGGATGCTTTACTGTTGGCATGACACAGGACTGATGGTAGCGCTCACCTTTTCTTCTCCGGACAAGCCTTTTTCCAGATGCCCCAAACAATCGGAAAGAGGCTTCATCAGAGAATATGACTTTGCTCCAGTCCTCAGCAGTCCATCCGCTATACTTTTTGCAGAAGATCAATCTGTCCCTGATGTTTTTTTTTTTGGAGAGAAGTGGCTTCTTTGCTGCCCTTCTTGACACCAGGCCATCTTCCAAAAGTCTTGGCCTCACTGTGCGTGCAGATGCGCTCACACCTGCCTGCTGCCATTCCTGAGCAAGCTCTGCACTGGTGGCACTCCGATCCCGCAGCTGAATCCTCTTTAGGAGATGATCCTGGCGCTTGCTGGACTTTCTTGGACGCCCTGAAGCCTTCTTAACAATGCAGTGGAAAGTTTTTTTTTCGGGATTAAGTTAATTTTCATGGCAAAGAAGGACTATGCAATTCATCTGATCACTCTTCATAACATTCTGGAGTATATGCAAATTGCTATTATAAAAACTTAAGCAGCAACTTTTCCAATTTCCAATATTTATGAAATTCTCAAAACTTTTGGCCACGACAGTAGTCTGTCACAAAGTGGGGTTTACTTAGTTTGCAGTAATTTGTGAATAGGTATGTCACATCTGTTCAGGTAACTTTGCGTGCATCATGAAAGTATCCATGTTTAGCACATTATATAGCCATAACAGAAGTTAAAAAAAATGTTTTTTTTAAATTATTAACACATATGACACTGTCTTATGCCAATAATAAAATATATAATATTTATTAAGGTGCATGACACTGTCTTATGCCAATAATAAAATATATAATATTTATTAAGGTGCAATGCCTCTGTTGAAATGATTTTCTGTGGAAATTGACTGACCTTTGCTTGTACTGAAACATTCCCTTAATTGGCTGAGACTTACGATCATTGACAGGCATATAAATCTTGTCTTGCAACTCTCTGACAGTAGATGTGTGTGAGTGTGTGTGATGATGATATTGGTTATACGGTTTCATATCTCTATGAGGTGTTTATCTGATGTGACACTCACAGCAGGAGTTCATCCTTGTGAGCATGTCTTTGATTGAATGCCTGTTTCTCAGACTGTATGTGTGTGTTGAGGCTTTAACCATCTCCTCTCCGTTTCAGACTGTAAAGGATCAGATAACTCACTGCACCATGAAGCTCCGACAGACCACAGGAATGATGGAATTTTGTCTGGAGGTTATTAAAGAGAATGACCCTAGTGGATTCCTACAGGTACTAACAGACAAAAACCCCCAGAAAGGAACACATAATAATAATAATAATAATTAAAAAAACATATTTTAAAATATAGCTGCAAGCAGCGATTACTGGGGTAAGCGCTTAAGGCATTTAAGCATATATGGAAAAAGAATGGCTGTACCCACCTAAATCAAGGATTAAAAAAACATTTTTGGCAAATCCAGGTAATTTACCATAGAATACAGTGACCAGACGTGCCACTTCGCGGGTACATGTTCAGCACAGGATTTTTTTAAATTGCCTAAAATAACCAGGTGTTGGTTGTTTTGCACTGTATCGATCGATTGTTGTATGATATCAAAATACTGCGAGAGCTAGAGGGCAGAGCTTTCGAATCGCTCTCGCAGTAGGCAATTTAGAAATCCTGTGCTGAATGTGTCCCCGGAAAGTGGCACGTCTGGTCACCTTACCATAGAAATATGTTTTTTAATGTTTATTACTGTTATAGTGCCGATTGTGGTCCGATTCCCTATAAAACTTCTTTAAAATGCTTGCTTGTTTAAAATCACATGTCGCATGTACTCAGTAGGTTTTGTGAAGTTTTAAGCTTTCCTTTAGGCTATATAGGATTTTGGGTAAATTTGGACAGGCCCCTTTCATAAACGACCGCGTTATAGCTTCTCAAAGGGTACATTTTCAAATTTATTTAGATAATTATTGGCCTAGAGAGTCCTAGAGAATTGTACTGCAGTGTTTTTTTTTTCCAGATTGAGTGAAAAACCTAGGACTAGTTCACGAATGTAGTTTTTTTTTTTTTTTTTTTTACATCTTCTGAATCATGTAACAAACGATTTAACTGACAGCAGTGGTTTTAGAGGCAAAGTTGTCCGGAATGAGGAGTTCTATCGTATGATATTGCGTGTATGTGCGAAAAACCGTGCAATGTACAATCGTTTACACTTTTAAAAAATGCATTATCGCCCCCCCAAGGGCAGATTTCTGTCAAATTTCTTACAGCACTTTGGTGCCATTAGTCGAAAAATCACACCGAGTTTACTTCCGATCGGCCTCCGTTAACCTTGTCTAAAATGTGCTCAAACTTCGTCGGCCAATGGTGGCCATGTTTTTTGACGCAAATGTCTTTGTAGACACTTTTGGCTTTCCGATTTTCATGTTGATAGAACAAACATTAGTTATAGCCATTTTTATGTTTTTTCCATGTAAGTGGCCAAGCTCTGTGATTTTTTTTTCCTGTGTCAGATTGAGCTCTTACATAAGCGGCGGTGTTACATTTGCGACGGTGAGTCGAAAGTTCAACTTTATTTTTGATAATTATTAATATTCACTCTCCAGAGAATCGTTCTACACTATTTTGGTTATGATCAGGGCGAAAAACCTAGGACTGGTTAGCAAAACTAGGTTTTTCAAAATTTTCACCAGGCTCACGTATCAAATCTGTCCACTATGAGCAAAGGATTCCAATGACATAACACACTTAAGCCTGCAATATAGGATTTAGGAGTTATGAACGATTTCATACTTTTGTTCGCTGTAGCGCCCCCTTCAGGCCAATTGGTGCGAGTCTTGGTCACATTGTAGGTGGTTTGAGTACTACCATCCTTTCAACTTTCAAGTCTCTATGACTTACGGTTTGGTCTGCACGATCAGTTTTACGTGGAGATCACTAATCTGTGACAGTTCTAACTATTACAATAGGGTTTTAGCGCTATGCACTTGAACCCCTAATAACACCTCAACATACTAGTACCATCCCTAAATTCTGCTTGTTATAATTCAGAAGTATGAATAAAACTCATTGCTGTATAAGCCGTGGTTTCCGATAGTTTCCATTGAAAGCGTTTATCTGGTGTTCAGACTGGCCCTCAGCAATTAAACTCTTTCAATAATTGATGTTTCATAGCAGCGAACGTATAAAGTATAGAGATGACAGCTCCAGATGAGCAACGCTGCCTCTTTACTGAATTTTTTATGAAGTATCGATTGTGATGTTTCTTTGAGTGCCTTCACAAAGCATGTAATGTGAGTCAGATGCCTGCCCAGCAGAGATTTCTGAAGAGGCAGGAAGAAAGAAGCAGTTGGCAGACAACAATGTATGTTGAGGATCAAGACAAACCGATGCACAAAGGAAAAGAGTGAAACACTGTGCAGAATGTTATGGACTAAATCTTTGATATTATACATCAGTGGAAACCTAGCAAAGTACTAAAGTTGTACAAAAGCTAACAAACATGTCCTTAAAAGAGTTCACCCAAACAATAAAATGATGTAATTTTTTAATTCCCAACCGTTTTTCAACTTCAAAATTAGATTTTTAAAATATTTTTTATGATTATTCTAATCAGTAATACACTTTAGATAGCACCAAATTTAATTTTTAACGGGAATGAAAACTGTGTGAGACATAAGTACAAAGCATTCAGTGGATTGTACTGTTGTTTACAAACATACCAATTGTTCAGGTGAAACGTCTCTCTGAGAGAAAAAAAAAACTTTATTTATATAAAAAAGCCATAAAAAAGTCAATTTTTGAGCTGAAAACAGTTGTAAAAAGCATATCCCTCATTTTAATCCATGTTATATTCAATGTGGTGTCTAACCTGACTAACGTCTATAATAAAAATAATTATACATGTTTATAATAAATATAATACAAAATAAAATAAAAAATGGTCTTGGATTTTCTTAGACATCACAGTTGATAATTATCATTTCTCTTCACCTCTTCATCTTTTTCTTCTTCCAGATCTCAGATGCGTTGATAAAGCGTGTCCAGGCATCTCAGGATCAGTGGGTAAAGGGTGCGTTGGAGCCAAAGGTCTGCCCAGAATTCGCCTTGACTGTCAACACCGACCCTTTGATGCAGTCGATTCTCCAGCTGGACTTCACCCAGAATAAAGGTAGCAATTGAGATTTATTTGCTGTTACATAATCAGGTTATGTTTAAAATATTTTGGTTTTGAGAGTGTGAACTCTGTGGATTTTTGTGCTAAAACAGATAGATGGAACACAGCAGAACTAAAGATGCACATATACAATACTTATATTAACACTTAATCCCCCGGTTTCACAAACAAGGCTTAAACCTAATCCTAGACTAAAATGTAAGTCCGAGCTGTTTCAACTAAAAGAAACTTGTACTGACTGATCTAAAAATATATCAGTGCCTTTGTTTTGTCTCAAGATGCACACCAGTAATATTTTTTTCTAAGCACGTTTATAAAAAATTACTTAAATGTCCTAATTGAACTTTGGGCTAATCCTGGCTTAATCTAAGCCATGTCTGTGAAACCGGGCCAATAAGTTTTCCTAAATACCAGAAATATATATATATATATATATATATATATATTTATTTATTATTATTATTTTTTTGAGCAAGGACGCATTAAATTGATCGAAAGTGGCAGTTAAGAAATGTATATTGTTACAATGGATCTTTACTTCAAATAAATGCTGTTCTTGTGAACTTTCTATTCATCAGAGAATGCTGAAAAGTATGGAAGCCTGTTTCCACCACTGAATAAAAAAAAAAAAGTGACTTTTTTTCAGAATTGTGTGATACAAACTCGCAAATATGACTTTTTTTCTCAGAATTTTGAGATATAAACTCGCTATTGCATGTTATAAAGTTAGAATGATGAGATTTAAACTTGCAATTGCGGGTTTATATCTCACAATTGTGAGAAAAAAACTTTTTTCTCACAATTGCGGGTGGGGGAAAAGACTGATATGTTATTAGAATTGCGAGTTTGTATCTGACAATTCTGACTTAATAAATTGCAGTTGCGTGACTTTTTTTCTCAGAATTGCGTTATGCAAACTTGCAATTCTGACTTTTTTTTCAGAATTCTAAAATATAAACTCGCAATTGCGAGTTATAAAGTCAGAATTGCGTGATATAAACTATTACAAGGTAAAAATTCACAATTCTAACTTTTTTCTCAGAATTGCGTGATATAAAATCGCAATTGTGTGTTATAAAGTCAGAATTGCGAGTTATAAACTAGATATATAAACTAGATTATAAACTAGAGTTATAAACTCACAATTGCGAAAAATTGCAATTCTGAGTAAAAGTCAAAATTGTGAGTTTATGTCTTTCAATTCTGACTTTATAACTCACAATT
Organism: Garra rufa; assembly: GCF_049309525.1. NCBI lineage: Eukaryota > Metazoa > Chordata > Actinopteri > Cypriniformes > Cyprinidae > Garra > Garra rufa. Next base: position 16,006,085 of record NC_133373.1, on the reverse strand, counting down.
GACAGTTTAAATCACGCAGTTCTGAGAAAAAAGTCAGAATTGCGTGTTTATATCACAATTTTGACTTTATGACTCACAATTGTGAGTTTATATCTCATAATTCGGAGAAAAAAAGTCATATTTGCGAGTTTGTATCACACAATTCTGAAAAAAAGTCTGAATTGAGAGATGTAAACTCGCAATTGTAAGATAACAAGTCCGAATTGTGAGATAAAAAGTCGCAATTTCCTTTTTTATATTTTTTATTCAGTGGTGTAAATGGGCTTCCATAGAAAAGACATTGATAATAACAAGAAATGTTTAATGAGCAGCAAATCATATTAGAATGATTTCTGAAGGATCATGTGACACTGAAGACTGGAGTAATGATGCTGAAAATTCAGCTTTGCATCACATTAATTACATTTTAAAATATCAACAGAAATGAAGCAGAATAAATGCAGCTCTAGTGAGCATAACCAACTTCTTTTAAAAAAAATCTAGTGTTCCTTCAAAATGGACGGTTGAGAAATATTTGCAGAAATGTATGTAGATTTTTATAGTTATTTATAAATTTGCATAATTAATGCAAAGTTACTTATTTATGAGTAACTAAAAAACATTCTTCAACACTGGTGGTCACTGGTGGTTCCATTTAGAATGTGGATTCTGGAATCTAAGGACTAGTAAACAACAACTAGTGTGCCTTCAGAATGGACGATTGAGAAATATTTGCAGAAATGTATGTCGATTTTTAATAAAAATGCAAATATAAAAACTACTATATATATATATATATATATATATATATATATGTGTGACCCTGGACCACAAAACCAGTCTTAAGTCGCTGGGGTATGTTTGTAGCAATAGCCAAAAATACATTGCATGGGTCAAAATTACAGATTTTTTTTTTTATGCCAAAAATCATTAGGGAATTAAGTAAAGATCATGTTCCATGAAGATTTTTGTAAAATTCCTACTGTAAATATATCAAAATGTAATTTTTGATTAGTAATATGCATTGTTAAGAACCTAATTTGGACAACTTTAAAGGCGATTTTCTCAGTATTTTGATTTTTTTGCACCCTCAGATTCCTCATTTTCAAATAGATGTATCTCGGCCAAATATTGTCCTATCCTAACAAACCACACATCAATAGAAAGCTTATTTATTGAGCTTTCATGTGATGCATACATCTCAGTTTTGTAAAATTAAACCTTATGACTGGTTTTGTGGTCCAGGGTATATATCTATATATATAGGCTATATATATATATATATATATATGTATATATATATAGTTACTTATTTATGAGTAGCTAAAAAAACATTCTTTAACACTGTAATAAAGCTAAATTCTTTAACACAGGTGCTGTAATAAAGCTAATAATGTAATATGAATTTGTTGCAATGACATTCGTTTTCCACTGAAATTCATGTCTTGTCAAAGAGTAATTGGGCTACACAATCCAAACACAAACATCCAAAAACGTCGTTCCTAGTTTCAGAGGCATATGATCCCCACAGTTTTACCTCTAGACTCACACATGCAACACCTGCTTTGTCCGATATCATCTTTCAGATGGTCAGGAGGCTGCTTTATTGACACAAATGCATGCAGGTGACCAGAAAGAGGAGGAGAGCACAGGAGGTATTTCAGAGCTGCTACAAACTGTTCCCTTAAAATACTAAACCCCTCCCAAACCCACAGCCCTTTTTCCTCCGTTTTGTTTTAGAGGCACCAGCGACTTTCAGGAAGTGCTTACTCCCATGCATGTCACTCCACGATTACCCCGTTTAACCTTCTGATGCCTCTGTGTATAACAGTCAATGCTTAAATGCGTATTCTGTAAAATTTTGTGTTTTAGCGGAGACCCCCACAGTGCCTCCTGCACCGCTCTTGCAGTTGGAAAAATGCTGCATGCGGAACAACAGCGCCACTCTCGCTTGGAGGATAACTACAGTCCAAGCCTTGCCTGTAGAGGGTTACGTGCTGGAGCTGGATGATGGGAATAGTGGGCCTTACCGGGTACATCTTTAATACTTTTACTTTCACACTGAGATCATTCTGCAGTCGGGAAAACAAAGAGATCTCTTAAAGGGATAGTTCACCTAAAAATGAAAATTCTGTCATTAATTTCTCACCCTCTTGTCGTTCCAAACCCTTAAGACCTTAAGACCAAATTAAGATATTTTTTATGAAACCCGAGAGATATATAACCCTCCGTAGACACAAATTTAAAGCCCTGAAAGGTATTAAAGGACATAGATAAAATAGTCCATGTGATATCAGAAGTTCAACCTTCATAATGCCGGGTTCTGGGTCAGCAGCAGACGCATGCGCGGTGCTGTCGTGAATGCTAGTCGAAGACTGACAGGTCTGAATAAAGTCTGAATGGTTGAATAAAGTCGTTATTTTAGTTTTCTTTGCACGCAAAAAGTATTCTCGTAACTTCATAAAATCAAGGTTGAACCACTGATATCAAATGGACTATTTTAACGATGTCCTTATACCTTTCTGAAGCTTGAATGTGGTAGTACAGTTGTTGTCTATGCAGGGTCAGAAAGCTCTCAGATTTCATCAGAAATATATTCTTTTCTTTTTTGTTCTGAAGATAAATAAAGGGTTACGAGTTTGGAACGACATGAGGGTGAGAGATTATTGCCAGAATTGTCATATTTGGGTCAAATATCGATTAATCATTTTGTATCATATGAAATAAACTGATATGTATACTTTTCATTCTTGTTCTGATATGTTTTGTATTGAATCAGGACTTTTGGACAGGATATTTTAAAGAGCTTGTTGCCTTTTTGAATAAAATAGTCAATAGTGTTTAGCTTCACAGTCATGAAAATGATTTGCTGTTTGTGTAATTAATGCAAGCTAGTCTGGGATCCTGTGAAATGCTAGCCTTCCATGCGAATTGCTGCTAATTTGATTCCCGTTTGGAGCGGTGTAATTAGAACTGGTGGTGTTGGTGCCGTGACCCGGGTGGGAGCGAGGTTTAACAGAGGCCTCTGGCTTCAAGAAAACGTGCACTAGCAATGATGCTAGTGGCTGCGGTCTTCATTGTCTCCCTGGTTCAAATGTCACTTAGAGCTACAAAAGTCGGACCAGTTAAATCTGTGTGGTTAAATCCTCCAAACTGCTTTTCTTAAGTACAGTGAGAGAATTTTTTTTTTGATCCCCTGCTGATTTTGTATGTTTGCCAACTGACAAAGAAATGTTCAGTCTATAATTTTAATGGTAGGTTTATTTGAACAGTGAGAGACAGAATAACAAAAAAAATCCAGAAAAACACATTAAAAAAAATATATAAATTGATTTGCATTTTAATGAGTAAAATAAGTATTTGATCCCCTATCAGTCAGCAAGATTTCTGGCTCCCAGGTCTTTTATACAGGTAATGAGCTGAGATTATGAGCACTCTCTTAAAGGTAGTGCTCCTAATCTCAGTTTGTTACCTGCATAAAAGACACCTGTCCACAGAAGCTGTAAGAAGGGATTAATACATAATAATTTATAATTTAGCTCAAAGGGAATCGAATATGATTCAGGGAATTTGAACAGAATCGCTGTTTTACGGCTGTTTGAGTCGAGTCGAGAGTTGCGTGCTGTTGAAGTTGAGGTCAGCGAAGACGTTTAGGTCGGTCGCGGCTTGCACAAACTTAACTAGAAACGAAACTCTCAACGGAAAGAAATAAAAAGAATTAAAGTAAAAGATAGAAGTGTGATGATCTCCTCATGTTTCCTTTAGATGAGGAGGCTGGCATTCAGGCCAGGCGGCGTCGAGACGCGGCGGCACGAAGCACGTGAAGAGCGTTGTAAGGAGTAAGAAGAATTGCAAGAGAGCGATTTGAGGAGGGTCCTGAGTTTTAAACTCAAATTTTGGACACATCCCAAAATGGTGTCTTGACCAATTAGAACATTGTTTTAACTAGGGTGCTGTTAGTTTCCCCTCCCAAACCATAAATCACAATGTTATCTTATCAGTCCCACCGGTCCCAACTTTCCCGCTCTTTGGCAAAGTTACATTTGGACATGATTTCGATAACAAGACTAAAATACATTTTACAAAGAATTGAAGTATAGAAACATTTCAAGAATGCAATTTCAGGTTCAACCATACCAAACACCAATATAAACCATTAAACTATTAAATAGTTATCAAAAGGGACATACACAATAAGTGATTAAAACATAATAGACAAATGTATGGGTTACATATATGAATAGGAAATTATGCATAGAAATGATGAGTTGCTCATGAGTTCTTTTAGCATAATTTTGGGTGCATACATATATATATCAAGAGGCAGTTTTCTGGGCTGTATTGGGAATGTGAGGGTCTGTTCTCTAAGCAGGAAGGTCGAAAGGTTAGGGAAGGAATCTCAGTGTGTGGATAGGGGGAACAAACCAAGCACAGTCTCTACTAGTGATTTTCCTCATGTGACGTTCATGATGTGCATTTCTTTGACAATTCATTTTGGTTATTTGCCCCAAAGTTGACAATCTCCCTTTTTGCGATTATAAACCAACGTCCTCTTGTCTCAATGTTGCACGTTCCTGGTTAGTTAGGTCTGCTTCAGGCTGGTGTTCTGGCGCCAGGCTATCAAACGTCAGATTTATGACGGGGCCTCTTGTGGAATTTACGTCTGCAGAAGTGTTCTAACTTCTAATCGACTCTCTTAAATTGTCTGATTCGCGCTGAAATCCTACAGAAGCAATCAATCAATCAGATTCCAAACTCTCCACCATGGCCAAGACCAAAATCCAAAGATGTCAGGGACAAGGTTGTAGACCTACACAAGACTGGAATTGGCCAATGAACATCTAAATGATTCAGAGGAGAACTGGGTGAAAGTAATGTGGTCAGATGAGACCAAAATTTGGCATCAACTCAACTTGCCGTGTTTGGAGGAGGAGGAATGCTGCCTATGACCACAAGAACACCATCCCCACCATCAAATATGTAGGAAATTTTTTTTTTTTTTGCTAAGGGCATAGGACAACTGCATCACATCAAAGGAACGATGGACGTTCCATGTACTGTAAAATCTTGGGTAAGAACCTCCTTTCCTCAGCCAGGGCATTGGAAATGGGTCGTGGATGGGTATTCCAGCACAACAATGACCCCAAATATGGACAAGGCAACATAGGTGTGGCTCAAAAAGAAGCACATTAGGTCCTTGAGTGGCCTAGCCAGTCTCCAGACCTTAATCCCATAGAAAATCTGTTGAGGGAGCTGAAGGTTCGAGCTGCCAAATGTCAGCCTTGAAACCTTAATGACTTGGAGAGGATCTGCAAAGAGGAGTGGGACAAAATCCCTCCATCACTGCAGAGTAGCAGGAAGTTTTTTATGCTGTCTTGTTTTTAAAATGCTTAGCATTCTTTGCTTCTCTTTGAGAAATCTGCATTCCTGATAAATGCAATGTTGTCTTATATCTAATCTTACATGAGATCATGTTTTACCAGATGCTTTCCATTTTAATTTACACCTTGTCTGCTTTTTTCCTCTTTCCCTGTTCATGTTTTAGGAGGTGTATGTTGGGAAAGAGACCATCTGTACAGTGGACGGCCTTCATTTCAACAGTTCATACAGCGCACGAGTCAAAGCATACAACTCTGCTGGAGTGGGATCTTACAGCAAGGTTGTTGTTCTGAAGACGTCTGATGGTGGGTGTTTTGGTCGTCTGCTTCTTCACACGGTTTCTTTCATTCACCTTTAATAGGGTCTCTGAGAGTTCTTAAAGCTTCTTTTCTATCTATGACTCTCATGCACACACAGCTTGCGCATTATATATTCCCTTTCCTCTGTAGATCCCTGCTGTGGATGCGTCTCTTTAATGAGTGTTTTATAGGAAAACTCCTCTCATCACTTTTTAGCTTCTCTACTGATCAAACATCCAACATAGACTTTATGTAGACATTTCTCATAGGGAATTCATTAGACTGAGTGTTGCTTTAAGAGTATTGATATTTACACCAACAGTACTGGGACTTTTAACTGTTTGTAGCACTCAGTTCCACTGTTAAATGTTACAATGTTGAACCCATAGAGTGACTTTCTTTATGAGTGAGTCATTGAATCATTCACGCAACTGATTTGTTCAAAAACACTGATTCTGCTGTAGCTTTCTTGGAAATTGTTTTCATTGGCTGAGCAGAAGTAAACAAATTAAAATGCACTATGTTGTGTGCAATTGATGTAAGTTACTTAATATTAAAGGAATAGTTAACCCAATAACTCTACTCACCCTTCATGTTCGTAATAAACAAATCCATCAAGAAAAGCAGACTTGATCATGGATGACCTAAGGGTGAGAACATTTTCAGAAAAACTATTCCTTTATCTTGTGAATAGAACTTGTAAAATTTAAATGTTTTTTTAATAAACATGGCTAACTTGTGTTTAGAGCTTGGAATGTGATAAAATACAGCAAAACTAATCAATTTTTAAAATCAGTTTAATGTTTAGCAAAATGGCATACATGCTCAAATGACTTTGAAGAGCATAAAAACACTTTTCCATAATTGAGAAGCACAGTGGGTACATGGGTAAATAACACGCACATTAACTATGTACCAATTATTTTTTTCAATGTTAAGATTTGGATTAAAATATATACTGTACGGCCCGGTTTTACAGACAGGGCTTAGACTAAGCCAGGATTAAGCCATAAATCAATTAGGACATTAAAGTAATTTTTCATAAACATGCTTAGAAAAAAACATTACTGGTGTGCATCTTGAGACAAAACAAAGGCACTGGTATATTTTAAGATCAGTCAGAGCAATTTTGTTTTAGTTGAAACAGCTCAGACTTACATTTTAGTCTAGGACTAGGCTTAAGCCTTGTCTGTGAAACCGGGGGTATATGTTTATATACTGATATACTTTTTAACCACAAATGCTCATCTTGCATTAGCTCACTCTATCCTACCTTTTTGAACTGGAAATAAAGAATTTTAAGTTAAGAAAAAATCTGAAAATGTTTTATTCAGGAGTGAACTAATCCTTTAAGACAAAACCCCAGTTATGGTTACAAAACCACATAAAGCAGGGGTCCCACAGGAGATGTTTAATCAACACAGACCTTACAAGGGTTTGATGCTAGATTTGCTTTATAGGTCCTCTGCTACAGAAACACAACTTCTAAGAGAGCATATTTGCTTTAATATTTCATTCCTTCAATACTTTTAATAATTAATGTGTCACAGAAGGAGTGAATATGTGTAGCTTATGATCAGCAAATTATGATGACTAAACTTACAGTCTTTCATATCCTTGCTAAAGGAGCTAAGAACATTTTTTTGTGGGGAATAATTCACATAAAACATCCCTTTTATTTGTCAGATATAACTGAAACAACTGTCCTAAAAATCAAATGACTCTGTTTTTTTAAATATAAACAGAAAATCTTTTTGAGTTACAATGAAAATGATTTTTTAACTATTTTAACTGCTAAATATATTTTTGAACCACACTGAATTATTCTGGCTATCACAAATTTTATTTTATCCTTCCTCTGCAGTGGCATGGTTCACCTTTGACCCTACGTCAGCTCACAGAGACATTGTCCTGTCCAATGAAAACCAGACTGTGACTTGTAACAGTTACGATGATCGTGTGGTGCTCGGGACGGCTGCCTTCTCCAAGGGCGTTCATTACTGGGAACTTAGCGTGGATCGCTATGACAATCACCCCGACCCCGCATTCGGGGTGGCACGGATTAATACGATGAAGGACATGATGCTAGGGAAGGACGATAAGGCCTGGGCCATGTATGTGGACAACAATCGCTCCTGGTTCATGCACAACAACTCCCATACCAACAGGTACGCATCTTAAATGTTCTAGTGTGGTGATCAGTTTTGCAAGGTAGACTATTGAGAGATACCATGTATAAATATATACCAGTTTTTTTGGGGTGATATTAGATACAGACACTTGAAAAAGCAGAGAAGTCAATACTGGACTTGAAATGTAAATGAAATGTAAGTGAATGTAAGTGAAAGCGCAAAAAGTTGGGCTAAGAGACTAAATCTCCTATAAAAACTTGTTACATATAATCTAGGCAGAGAAAAGAACACAACACTGCACACAACTGGCAAATGTTGTTATCGCTGTTTTTGTTCGTGGAGTAAATATGTTTACATGGCTTTTTAAAAATGCTGGGTGGAAGTGTTTTGTATGAGTTTGGCCAAACAGCCCACACTTACGTTACTGGTAGTTCCTGTAGAACTGTTTTAGACCCTACTGTGAAGTAGGAGCTAATTTAGTTGCCTCAAATGGAGTTCTTAGAACTAAAACATTTAGAACTAGTTCCTGCAGTGCGAACATGCCAAAAAAAAAAAAAAGGGAACTTCCGCCAATAGTTCTAGGAACTATTACTACAGATTTTAAAACATTTTACAAACATTAGAAGAAACCTAGATTCATCTCATTCTTAGATGTTATGTAATGAAAATTACGTTAAATTGAGTTTACTGTACAGCCTTCCTGTATCAAGCAGTAGAGCTTGGTGGGTTCAACTTCCAGAGAAAGAAAGAGTTGATAAAATGTGAAACTTAAAGGAGAAGTTCACTTCCAGAACAAAAATGTACAGATAATTTACTCACCCTCTTGTCACCCAAGATGTTTATGTCTTTCTTTCTTCAGTCGTAAAGAAATAATGTTTTTTGAGGAAAACATTTCTATGGTGCCAGTGAGTTTAAACTTCCAAAATGCAGTTTAAATGTAGCTTTAAAGGGCTCTAAACAATCCCAGCCGAGGAAGAAGGGCCTATTTAGCAAAACGGTTGGTTAATTTATTTAAAAAAATTCACATTTCTATAAATTTTAACCTCAAATGCTCATCTTGTCTAGTTCTGCATGTACTTTATGTATTCCGGTTCAAGACAGTTAGGGTATTCTTCTCCTACAGCACTGTTTTACCTTTTTTTGTAAAGGGGATTTGATATTCTTTTCAAGTTCAAGTTTGTGAACACTTGGCCTGTACTTCTGCCGCGATGTAGAGTGATTTTGAACTTGGAAGAGAAAATGAGATGGAAGTTTCTTGACATACCCTAACTGTCTTGAACCAGAATACACAGAGTACATGCAGAGCTAGACAAAATGAGTATTTGAGGTTAAAAAGTATCTCAATTGTCAATTCTTTTTAGAAAATAACTGCTTGTTTCGCTGGATAAGACCTTGGCTGGGATCATGTAGAGCCCTTTTAAGCTGCATTTTGGAAGTTAAAATTCACAGGCACCATAGAAGTCCACCATATAGAGAGAAATTCTGAAACATTTTCAAAAAACAATTTTGTAATGACTGAAGAAAGAAAGTCATGAAAATCTTGGATGACAAGAGGGTGAGTAAATTATCTGTAATTTTTTGTTTAAATGCAGTGTAAGGGCTGTTCACACATAACATGTTTTCCCATTCAAATTTGCTACTTTTCCATTGTTTTTCCTATGTAAACAAGTGCTAGATGGATGTTTAATCAATGCAGTCTTTGTGTCTTTGCGCATGACACTGCATACAAAAAATGCAGAGCTTAAGTTAAAATAAGTTCAACACGTTTTAAAACCTTGCATTTTTCCGCTCTAAGCAAAATGCATTCTGTGTGAATAGCCACTTAGTCACTTCAATTAAAATATTTGCCAAATATATACACGTAAATTTACTAAAATATTCTAAATGGAAGAGCAAGATAGACAGGACAACAACACTCGTTTGAGATTATATTCAGACTATGCTGATGACATGACATATTACCGTGTTGGAATGTTTTAATAGCTGTGGAGCATTTTAAACATTGTTTCAGTATAAAGGTTTGACTAGAACATACTGTAAAGCTTAATTAGAAAATGCAGTGCATGTACACACGCTATATGTCACAGTTATGCTGATGCAGTGTCCTCAGGAGGTGAGTATCAAGGACAGACTGATTATAAAACTTGAATACTAATACAGTGATTTAAAATTCTGCCTCCATTTACTGGTAGTGAGGTGACTGTGAGGACATGCTAACAGTACAGCTAGTGTTACACTTAACAATCTCTGAAATCTGCCCCTTTTAAATGTAGCTTATTTAATGTAGCCTGAAGCCAAGCTTGTTCCACTTCTGTGTCAGTCTTGGATCTGTCACACTCCTTTCATTTTAACAGTTTTTCCTCTTCTCTTTTTCAATAAAATTTTACATATTTTAATTATTATTTTTTTTAGATACCTTGTTTTCCAAACATGTTTCTTTTATTTTCTTGTCATTCCATCACCCAGGGTCTCTAAGCAGGTAAACCATGGTAGTTTGTAGAATCACTCCTGTAGAACTTTGGTAGTAATAGTTCTAGTATTTTTATCAGCTTTGTAATAGTTTTTAGATAAGAGAATGTTGCAGAAACTCAGAACTCAGCATTTAATACAGTCGCAACATATAACGCTGTGTATCATTTTAATGAGGGCACTAAGTGCAGCATGCACATCCGAGTTAAAACCAAGCATAACTATAAACATTGACTATAAAGTTTTATTAATCATTCTTAAAGGCACAATATGTATTTTTTAAATTAAAATATCCCAAAACCACTAGAAAGGTGTTATATATTTTTCTGACTTGTTTACTTACATTATCCTAAATCTTTCTAAGAATGTTTAAATTCAGAGAAATAAGCTATAATAAGCTAATCTAGTGTAACAGATTGTGTCATTGTGTCCCCTGGATATGACGCCATACACCCTCAATTTTCCGGTTTTATTTTGTAGAAAATGTGGAAACTCCAAAGACTTTAATGTGTTATGCATTTTATTAGACAGGCGACGAACGCAGAGTACCATTATAACAGAACATTGACCACTGAAATGCATCTAGTATTATAAAACAGCACTGCATTTTCCTATATACCATAGACTGAAAAAAATATGGACGTAGTGTCCGTGACGTCACCCGTAGGATTCTGAAGAGCAATTTTGAAGCCTATAGTGGGCGGAAGTCGGCCATCGGTCGTCGCCATCTTGGAAATGCGTCACCGTGCGTCACTCCCAGATATTCGAAAATGGGCAAAAAGGCGGGACATGGGTGGAGCTGGTTGCTGAAACCACGTCCGCCTAGCGCGACAGTGGTGACAGCAGCGGCAATCCCCCTGTCACTGAAGTGGCCACGCCCCTAATTATACAGAACTTTAAGGCTTAATATAACTTAAACGGATGAGTTATAAAAAAACTCACAGTTGACATGAAGGGCAAAACTAGCTATATAGACCAAAACCAATTTTTGTACCAGGCTGTAAACATACTTTTTTCTGCTGTAAAGTTGGCCATTTTAACATGGGGAGTCAATGGGATTGACTCTCTTCTGCAGCCAGTCTCTAGCGGCCAGTCGATGAATTGCAGTTTAAGTCACTTCCGTGTTGGTTTCAATAGAGAGAGCGGGAGGTTGCCGCTTGCTATATACGCATGACCAGAAGAAGCGGAAATGACCAACTGTAGCATAATAATTGCTCTGCTGCTTTCAAGCCATATGTCACACTCGTCCTTTATTAGCAATCGCTCCAGCTTCCTCGTTTTGCTTCCATGACTTTCAACCCCAACCTGCCTAATAGTGACCTTAATAAGTCTTTAATACATTAGCTCATCCATAAACATGACTGCTGCCTGAGTCCTGTCAGATTGCATTGGCTGTGAGGATGAAGACAACTCCCATGATTCCACACTCATGGTGTTATCAAATTACGCCTTTGTTTCTTTGTATGTTTTGAATATGCCCGCAATCTTACATATTGTGCCTTTAAGTATAAGGACATTTTTTTAAATCACAGTTTTAAGACACCACAGCTTCAGTGATAAACGACAGTGGAATATCATTGGAATTATTTTCAGAAAGAATGAAGTCATTATTCAAGTATTCTCATAGCCTCATAACATTACAGTTGAACCACTGATAGCACGTGGACTATTTTAATGATAGCCTTACTACCTTTCTGGGCCTTGAACGTGTCAGTTGTGTTGCTGTCAATGCAGTGTCAGAAAGCTGTTTCATTAAAAATATCTTAATTTGTGTCCTGAAAATAAACTGTCTTCTGGGTTTGAAACGACATGAACTATCCCTTTCAACCTATCTTCTTACATACAGCACATCAAATATAGTAGATAGAACTTTATCTGTTTAACTGTACTTGATTGATGTGAAAGAACACATCTTATTGATTCTTGTCAAAGTTCAAAAGTGCTCACGTTACACATGAGAATAAACCTCATTGGTTCTTGTGCATCAAGCGCAAACAGTTTCTGTGTACAATATTTGACGTGTGAATATCCTTATTTGTGTTTCTAAGATAAACAAATGGATTTGGAAAGACAAAATGTTGAGTAAAACCAGGTGGAAACAGGGCCAGTGTTTTGAAATCTGTGATATGTAGAGCTTTCCTTATGCTCCTCTATGTTTCTTTTAAAACATCTATGAGCTGTTATAAAGTTTCTTTACTACACTAAGAAGGTGATATCACACTTGCAGTCATCCTGTCAGACTGAATATTAACACTGCTGTGATTCAGAAGTAACACACACTGGAGCTGTGAGTAAAAGTGGAGTCATAGCACATAGTTTCCCCTACATGTTTTTCTTACTCTGATGCAGCTCCACTCCAAATTTTCAATTTCCTGCACCCTGCTCATTCCTCTGCATAGAGGAATCTTGGATCAAAAGAAAACACTTCAGTGTATCCTGTGTCTCTGATTCCCTTTATTTGTCTCCTTCCTCTTCTACCTGATTTATGCAGGGCTGAGGGTGGCATCTCAAAGGGTTCGACTGTGGGGATTCTGTTAGACCTGACAAAACATACCCTGACCTTCTTTATCAACAAACAGCAGCACGGACCCGTGGCTTTTGAGAACCTGGAGGGTGTGTTCATGCCCGCAGTTAGCCTCAACCGCAATGTCCAGGTGAGCTGCAGATCCATAATGACCTTCTGAATTATTCTTATGACCTTCAAGTTTCTTGACCAAACATCTGGATTCTTCTGGCTTGTTTTGATTTTTTCCCATGGAACATATGTGCTCCTAAGCTGAAACATAGGGGCTCATTACATTAATTAAAATACCAAATAATGTGTTTTTTTTGGGGTGTTTTCATTACTTGTTTCTGATTCGATACTTCTGAACCTAAAAACAGGGTAATGGAAACAGTTACTGTCAAGCCCAATGTTGTGATAAATGGTAGGGTTAGTTCACCCAAAAATGAAAATTAGCCCATTATTTACTCACCCTTCAGGCATTCTATGTGTATATGACTTCCTTTTTTTAGACAAATGCAATCTGAGTTATATTAAAAATTATCCTGGCACTTGCAAGCTTTATAATGGCTAAGTGGGTGTTTTTCTTCAACAGTCCAAAACTAGTCCAATAAAGTGCATCCAGAGTCTCACAAAAAAACAATATTTGTTTACAAGAGCCAAGGAACCAAAGTTTTCTTACTTTAGCAAAGGAAAACCAGTCTCCTCTTGTCTTATATTGAAATCCTCCAACATTTTTCTTTACTAGTCCTTGTTTTGTACCTCTAATTCGCAACCATTGTTTTGTTTTGGTCTCTCTCCACTGCGAGTCTGCATTCTTCACTTTCTAGTGGCATATGCGCACCGCCAATGTCCTATGTCATCTGCCTGGAGTGGCTTTCGTGTACAACCAGTTGGTGCAAGCTAGATTAAAGTGATTATTAAATTTTAAACATGGACATTTTTCTTTCAAAAACACAGCGATTTGCTACAGGAAGCCTTTATTCACCCCCCTGGAGCTGTGTGAGACATTTTATAATGGATGGATGCACTTTTTTGGACTTGTTTTGGACTGTTGAAGAGAAACACCCAGCCATGCCATTATAAAGCTTGGAAGTGCCAGGATCATTTTTAATATAATTCCAATTGTATTTGTCTGAAAGAAGGAAGTCATGAACTCCTAGGAAGCCTGGATGGTGAGTAAATAATTGGCTAACTTTCATTTTTGGGTGAACTAACCCTTTAAATAGTCCCCCTCGAAAGTTAGTAAATAGGAATAGATTCATTGACGTTGAATTACAATATGAATCAGATTCCCATGCCTAGTCATCATCAACACTTCACATCTTTCAACGTTAATAATTGAAATGTATCTTTTTCACAGGTGACTCTGATCACAGGTCTGGAAGTCCCAAAGAGCATCATGTGATCGACTTTTTTTTGTCAAACAGATCAGACAGATAAAGCTGATATTAATATTTTTTTCCCCTCATGGTCATATGGGTGATTTGCATTTCGATGTTTACAAATCATTCCCATGTTTACAGAAAAGAAAACCGAGATGTCCCCGCAGGGGCCAAAACTGGAGTCAGACCCCAAAGCACTTTGAAGTAGATTTCCTCCTCTTTTTGATTTTCATACCATAAGATTAGCACAGATCAAAAAATGTACTTGGAATAAAACCAACTATAAGCCATTTGATACGTTATGGAACAGAGTGATCAAACGCATCTGATAGTGATCAAACAACTGTGAGTCAAAAAGTGAATCTGAAGATGTTTCAGGTTAATCTCAACATGCTACACCAATCTCAGGTTTACTCACCTTTAATGTGCTTCAAAAGGCCTCAAAATATCATCACCGAGACCATGAATCTAGGGTGATGGGATCAAAAATGTCCCAGTCAAGCCTAAAGCCCTGCGTCAGATAAAAGTGAAGTTTACAGTTCATAGGTCCCCAAATAAATCTGATAGCTAATAGCACACTTCTGTTGAATTAGCGGCACAATTTGAGGCATAATTTATGATCGTAGCACAAACAGTACAGGATGCTAAAGTACACGTGCTGAAGTGTAATAGTTAACATATGCACAATTTTCTTTTCAAACAACACTTAAACACTCACAAAACCTGTCCAGGTTTACAGAATTGAAATAACTCCTGCCATTAGAGATAGACTGTGTCTGTGCCCTTTCCACCAAGTAGACTCGTCTTGGTGCTTTATATGAGCCACAGTTGTGAATATTTAGCCAGAATCTCAACTTTGAGGTCTCCTTACACTGTGACTGACATATTCCTTAAGAGTCTTGAAGTTGAAGTGTGTAATTTTCTCCTGCTCCTGTTTAATATGCAGAGGTATTTGTAAGAAAGCCATTTTAGTGTAAACACTGTTTCAAAACATTGCTCTGTTTGTTTTATCTACCCCTGGTAACAACGACTCAACCAATAGTGAGAGTTTAGGGCAGGGCTATCTGTATTTCTGACCAATGACAAATGAGTAGTCAGGAAAACTATTTTTGTAAATATATTTTGTGATGCAAAAATTACACACTTCGACTTTAAATACAAGACAGACTCGAGCTTCACCTCAATACAAGTAAATAAGCACTTCATGGTTTAATTTATCAGTATTATTTCAATGCCACACCCTTTTAACGGTTTCTGTGCTTTTGTTTTTAGAATATGTCTTCAGAATACAGTCATAGCATTAAGTCAGGAGAGAAGATTGCGTTTGCATGTTGTACAGCTGTAAATATGGTTGAAGCAATGAAGTGCGCATGAGTTACAAATTCATACTTTTGAATTTGTGTTACACAGTGTGATGACATGGAACACACAGAGTACAGGACACAGGAATACGGCATAGAAGCAGAACGTTTGTAGTGTGGAATTATTTTCAGATAATGTAGCTTTGAGTTAAAACCCTCAAAAAGCTATACATAACTCCATACCATCGCTTTTATTCTCATAAAACCGGTCACATTAAATGCTATGAGGAGTCACATATGGACCTTGCAATAGGAGATACAAGCCTATGTTCACTTTATACCTCTGTTCAAATTATGGTTTCAGGGAAAAATGAGAGATGAATATTATTGAAAAGATATTATATTTATGTTTATTATCCTTTCCAGACATTAACTTACTGGATTATGGGAGCAGATAATGACCCATTGGTGATGTAAAGCATAGAATGATATTTGTAACACGTTTCTATGAACAGTGTAATTAATGTAAATAGCTTGAGCTGATGCTTTTATGGCACAGTGAGTGCTTTGCTGTCAAGTGTAACATACTATATAAGTGCAATGTGAGCACTTGTTAAAAAAAAAAAAAGGGGCGGCAAAATGTAAAAAAGCTACACTTCAAGGAATGTTCTGGGTTCAGTCAGGGCTATCGTCTGTTTGGGATAACTGGATATGTGGTTCCAGGTAATTAAACGACACCTTTACTCTACAATGACAGCATTTCAAGAAATATAAATCACAGAAAAAATATAGACTTTTAGCAGTAAAACACCAACACAAGTCACATGGGAATTTGTAAATACACTTGAGGTCAAAAGTTTACAACCCCTTTTCAGACTCTGTAAAATGTTAATTATTTTACCAAAAAAGAGGGATCATACAAAATGCATGTTATTGTTTTAGAACTGACCTGAAGATATTTCGCATAAAGGATGTTTACATAAAGTCCACAAGAGAAAATTTTATAAAATGACCTTGTTCAAAAGTTTACAACCCCTTGATTCTTAATGCTGTGTTCCTACCTGAATGATCCATAGCTGTTTTTTTTGTTTTGTTTTGTTTAGTGATAGTTGTTCATGGGTCCCTTGTTTGTCCTGAACAGTTAAACTGCCTGCTGTTCTTCAGAAAAATCCTTCAGGTCCCACAATTGCGTTGGTTTTCCAGCATTTTAACAATGACTGTATGATTTTGAGATCCATCTTTTCACACTGAAGACAACTAAGGGACTTACATGCGGCTATTACAGAAGGCTCAAACGCTCACTGATGCTCCACAAGGAAAAACCATGCATTAAGGTTAATTGAATATCAGGGAAAATTTAACTTATTTTGTCTTCTGGGAAACATGTAACTATCCTTTGTAGCCTCTTTTGTAGCAAAATGTACAGATCCCCGTTCTGTTCAAAAGTTTATACACCCCAGGGTTTAAATTATTGAAAAAAATTATTTGTGAGACCTGAAAGATTTTTTTGAAGAACAACAGGCAGTTTAACTGTTCAGGACAAAAAGGGACTACAATAAACAAACAACAATCACTGAACAATAAATAAAGCAAAAAACAGCTGTGGATCATTCAGGTAAGAACACAGAATTAAAAATCAAGGGGATGTAAACTTTTGAACAGGGTAATTTTTATCAATTTAACTATTATTTTCTCTTGTGGATTATATGTAAACATATTTTATGTGAAATATCTTATCCAGGTCAGTACTAAAAAAAACAATAACATGCATTTTGGATGATCAGGGGGCAGCCGTGGCCTAATGGTTAGAGAGTCGGACTTGTAACTCAAAGGTTGCGGGTTCGAGTCTCAGGTCTGAGGTGTGTCCTTTGAGCAAGGCACCGAACCCCCAACTGCTCCCCGGGTGCCGCAGCAATGGCTGCCCACTGCTGTGTCTGTGTGTGTGTGTTCACTACTGTGCACTTTGATGGGTTAAATGCAGAGCACAAATTCCTAGTATGGGTCACCATACTTGGCCTCACGTCTCTTCCTTAAATCCCTCTTATTTGGTAAAATAATTAACATTTTGCAGATTCTAAAAGAGGAATGTAAAGTTTTGACCTCAACTGTATTTTACATTTTGAAAATTTGGTGACAAATTCATATGAATTTATATAATCTCACTCATACGTTTTTATAGGATCTACTTATGCCCCAGTGACGGTTATGTTTAGGGGTAGGATTAGAGGTGGACATTCATGTTTACTTTTTTGCTAAAGATAATACATTTTCAATATGGTACATTGTACAGATACATAAGAAATTGCCTCATAAAATAGTGAGATCAGGCTGTGAAATACACACTGACTGAAACATACATTTTAACTTGAGACCTAAGCATGCTGATACCATCACAAGACCAAGACCAAGAAAACATGGTTTTGGACTCAGACTCTAGTTGTAAAACACTGCTAACATTGTGAGATTTTTTGAAATACTTTAACAATCTCATGCCATGACCATGAAATAAAAAAGTCATTCTATTCCCAAATAATGATTTAAACAACATTACAGCTCAAAATACTTTAGTATGGAGGAATTCAAAGTGTTTTATCTGCATATTTCTATACCCGTCGAATGTTTCACCCCATAGACCTCCATTGTACTGTGAAAGTGCCAAGTGTAATTATTGTCTGTGGTAACTGCCAATATGTCACATATGCTGTCCATATGCACTTTTTTCGCCTCATCCACAGTATCTACGACCATCAGCAGGCAAAGTAATGGCGATAAATACAAAAATACAGCCGTCAATGGTTCCAATACATACAAAGTACCAGAGAACATTTGACAGATCTCAGGTTAGCCCTATCAAATGTAACCTTCATAGACATTTCTATATGTTTACTTCACAATCTCTATATGAAGTGTCAGACAGTATACGAAGAGCACCGATATACAAAAATGTATTGTGGATTACATATATGTAAATGCTTTCTGAGACCTGGTATGGATCAGATTTTTCTGGGTACTTTTTGCACGTGTTTTGATTTTCACAGCCAATACTCGCTTATGCTCCACTGATGGTCAGAATTATGGATGATGAGCCGGAAAGTCGTGTGACTGAAATGGATGAATAGCTAAAGCTGAACTTTGAGCATTCCTTTAAGTCCAGTTTGTATTGACTGTGTGGGTGACGCCTGCCAAAACTGCCATCTGTCCAAAAGGATCTATCTTGCTGAATTAATTTTTGTCATTGTCATTTTAAATATCACAATGTTTTTTTTTTTTTTGTTTGTATTAAAGTATATTTAAAAGTTTATGTCAATGTAGATAATAGATAAATCTCACTGGTCATGTATTGAATATGAAACAAAAAGCACTCAAAAGACTGAGACTGGAATAACGCTGATATGTGAACTTGAGAGAGTGCATTGCATACGTATGATAATAAACCAACTGTACAGTAATGGAGAATTCATGTGTAAAACTAAATATGAATATTACCCAGAATCATGGGCGGAAGGATGTGTATTACGAGGATATTTACTTACTCGAAAATATTGTTTGAGGAAGTCAACTTGCAATTCCTGCTCAACTGAATTTATTTAAAACTATCATACAGTGAGGGAAACAATTATTTATTATTATTATTATTATCCCCTGCTGATTTTGTACGTTTGCCCACTGACAAAGAAATAATCAGTCTATAATTTTAATGGTTGGTTTATGTGAACTGGGGCCTCATTTATAAAACTTTCTTACGCACTGATTTGATCTTAGAGTGTTCGTACGATCAAATCCACGTCAAAGTACAGATTTATAAAAACCGTCTTTGACGTGGAAAAGTACTTATCTCCACGTCAGATTCCACCTTGGCGTACGACCGTTTCCTTGTGGTAATGCCTGGTATTGCAGATAGTTCAGCCTCACTATAATTTGATTTCTTGCGCTCCTTTTTACTTGCCGTTGTCACAGAGTTTTTGCTTTAGGAATGAGCTCATTTTATATGTTAATTAATTAAGCAGGGGAGTTTCGACGGCGGAACATTCAGCTGCACACAATTCCACGATCATTTGTGATTTATAACCGAATGACTGGCATACGCATGGATTTCGTGGTAGGTTCGTTTTCTCTGAATCGCTCTTACGATCAAATCAGAAAAGTTCTTAGATAAAATCAAGGATGGTTTCTACGCAAGTCTTTATAAATGAGGCCCCAGGCCTTAAACAGCTCTTTGGTTTTGGCCATGGTGGAGAGTTTGGAATCTGATTGATTGAGTGCTTCTGTGAACAGGTGTCTTTTATACAGGTAACAAGTTGAGATTAGGAGCACTCCCTCCTAATCTCAGCTAGTGTCCTGTATAAAAGACACCTGAGAGCCAGAAATCTTGCTGATTGATAGGGGATCAAATACTTTTACTCAATTTCTAACTTTTTTAAATGTGTTTTTCTGGATTTTGTTTCATCTCTTACTGTTAAAATATACCTACCTTTAAAATGATAGACTAATAATTTCTTTGTCAGTTGGCAAACGTACAATATCAGCATGGGATCAAATAATTTTTTCCCTCACTGTACCAACTGCCAAAGCCTAAAATTTTTCCAGTTTCTCACAGTCTTAAATATTCATTAGGCTGAGAAAATAAACGTCTTGTGCCATCCCTCATTCACACAAATCTGCCAAAATTAGAGACGTTGCTGTGGAATGTTATGTGTTTTCACTCAGACTGGAAGCCAACAAACTAAAAACCTCACATCAGGGTGTTTCTTCAACTACAGCCACCTTTTGCCCTGTAAACTTTCAAAGCTTTTGTAATTTTTTTCCAATGGAAATTACATTTGAAACATTTTGGAATATAATGTCTATTTATCCCAAATACAGTTAGACAATATTTTTATGCTTTTTTGTATAATTGCATAAAGAAAACAAATATTCTGTTGTATTTATTTCGATTTTCCTTTATATATTCACCTGGCACATGTAAACAACTGTTATACATCTTTATTGGGTCAAAATTACAGTTTTTATGTGACTCATCATATATAAAAAAAATACATTTGGACATAAAAGTGGTCAAAGTTGAAGAAACACCTATTAACAGAAAGATCCCATTGGAGTTACCAAAAACAAGAATATACAGAGCAATCCCATTTTTCTGATTCTCTTGAAAATGCACAAAACGAAGTGGTCTTGAGGTGTTTGTTATACAGTTGTATGGTTAATATGACTGCCTGTGAGTGTGACCATTATCAGAAAGTTCTACGGTCCCAATAATAGAAAATCTGCTGCTGTACCAAGCAGTTAAGGATTTATTTTTCTATATTCAGCATATTACTCATGTAGATTTACATTAGTCAAGTGTTTGGCCCTCATTGCAAAGAGTCTGGACAGGAAAGACAAGCCATTTCTTGGAAGAGTCTTTCCACTGATCTGCAGACACAAGCCACACATATAAGAACATGACCCAACATCTTCATCATCCTTGAAGGAAACTAATGTGTGACTGTGTGTGTGTTTTTGGTGCTCTTCTTCTGTACGTGACCTTGAGCTCTCATTTCCTTCTACTAATGTGATATTTTGTATGTTTTTGTGGTTTGTATATGAAATGCATTGTATATGACATTCTTTTCTTACTACGCGTAGAAGAAAACAGTGTCTTTCCCTTTTAATAAACAATTAAACTGTGCTCAATGTGTCTTCATTCAGAGCATCTCATCTATGATTTCACTTCTTTTTCACACCACTTAAATTCTTGCAAGTTTTTGGCAAAACAGATTTATTAAACTCCTAGAATCAGTGTTTTAGCATGATTTATTGCTAAAAATACACTTTTACATTTTCTTAAGAAACAATGTCGGCCAAATCCCCTGCTAGTAATTGCTTTTTAACATGTTACTGTGTGGCTGGTGGGTGGTTTCTATAACATTTGGGTCAATTGAAAAGGCTTGGGTTCCAAAATTTGTCAAATAATTTAGAAAAGTACACCGCATAATTTAAGGTGTAATTTATGTCAATAGGACAAACAGTGAGGAACAAAAATGTGTTGCATGCAAAATGACTGGAGTAAAGTATAGCACATTTTAAATTCAGTCCAGTAAAAATGTAATATTCTGTACATATTTCAATGTTCTTGCATTTCTAATGTGGTCATTTTTCTCTATCAGTCGCTCACCCACTATTACTTTTTCACTTTAGCGTTTACATTCCGAATTTCTTTGGAGCTCAAGACCAGCATTCCGTTTTTGAATCGTCCAACTTGTCCGCCAAGCTCTCCCCTAGACCTAGTCCTGAGAAGTCAAAAAGACAGCAAAAATTAGCAACACTACAAAAACAATGAGCTGATTTCTTGACTGTTAAAGTGCTCTGTGAAATTTCACAGCCAAAATTCAATAGTAATCTGAGGGCAACGAAGTTCCCTATGTAGATTTTGCTCATGTTCATGTAATTTGGTCATGCAAATTCGCTGTGTTGACCAAAAGAAAGCTACTGGTCTTAAAAAAAAAAAAAAAAAAAAGACCTGACTTCCGTGTGAGTTGTGCTTCATGCATTACTAAATTATTGAAAACGAAAAATTTTTGCCTTCAAAATCTTGCTGAAATTTTGCAAATGTGACTTAATACAATAAAGTACAAACCAATATCATTTAAATGACAATTCCTGGTGAACATCACAAAAATGGACTTAATGTCATTGAGCTCAAAACATAAACACAAACCTTGGTTTCCATCCTTTCCTTCTTTTCTTTCGTGGGTCCTGATAAAATACCCAGAAAAGAAAAGTTAGTGGAAAGACTGCACATGCAACAGAAGACATCAAGTGCTTTAAAAAGTAATCATATAAGAACCATTCAAATGTTAAATGTTGTACTTACAGAATTTGCTTCCTCTTTCGCTTTCATCTTCTGTTCTTTTATCATTTGTTGATACACTTTGTAGTTAACATACTGCTTTTTAGGGGGCTACAGAGAAAAACAAACAACACTTATTCATTTAAATCATGTAAAAATGAAGAAATAATAATTTACAATGTTTTCATGACAGATTTAAAAATTAAAAGCATGCAACACTGTTAAAGGAACACTCCACTTTTTTTTGGAAATAGGCTCATTCTCCAACTCCCCCCCCCCCCCGAGTTAATAAGTTGAGTTTTACCGTTTTGAAATCCATTCAGCCGTTCTCCTGTTCTGGCGATAT
Source organism: Garra rufa (assembly GCF_049309525.1). NCBI lineage: Eukaryota > Metazoa > Chordata > Actinopteri > Cypriniformes > Cyprinidae > Garra > Garra rufa. The sequence goes on along the minus strand of NC_133373.1, from coordinate 15,983,463 downwards.
CACTTTTAGCATAGCTTAGCATAGATCATTGAATCCTATTAGACCAACAGCATCACGTTCAAAAATGACCAACCAGTTTCGATATTTGTCCTATTTAAAACTTGACTCTTCTGTAGTTATATCGTGTACTAAGACCGGTGGAAATGCAAAGCTGCGAGTTTCTAGGCTGATAAAATTAGGAACTACACTTCCATTCCGGCGTAATAGTCAAGGAAGTTTGCTGCCGTAATATGGCCGAAGCAGGCGGAGTATTATCAGAAATGAGTTCCCAGCTAGTTTTGCATTTGCACATGTGCTGCGTGGTATTACTGCTCCTGCTTCGGCCATATTACGGCAGCAAACTTCCTTGACTATTACGCCGGAATGGGAGTGTAGCTCCTAATCTTACAGAAGAGTCAAGTTTTAAATAGGACAAATATCGAAACTCGTTGGTCATGATCTATGCTAAGCTATGCTAAAAGTGATATCGCCAGAACAGGAGAACGGCTGAATGGATTTCAAAATGGTAAAACTCAACTTATTAACTCGAGGGGAGTTGGAGAATGAGCCTATTTCCAAAAAAAGTGGAGTGTTCCTTTAAGGCTGAAAACATACTCTATAAACAAAAATGCAAACCCAAATGCAAAACAGTGTTATTAATTATACATTGATATACTACTATAGCTTTTGATATACTAAATTTTATTTTTTATTTTCATTTTAGTTTATTTTATTTTTTACTTTTCTAGTAATAAAAATGTGGTGAGTGTTATTTAGCATTTTTAAAGATGGATTCAGTTTACGATAATAACCCTGCTGCTGACACATTACAAGTGTAGGGTCAAGGGGACAATAAAGTTACCTTCAAATGTCCATGACATTCCAATATAAATGTACATTTAAATGTAAACTTGTCAATAGTTCAACCTACTGCTATAGTGCCCCTTGTGGCAATTCTGAGAATGCATACTTGTTATATATTGCATTCCGAGATGTTTCTGAACACACAGCAGATAGAACGGTTTCTTAAAGGGGTCAAAAACTTCCTTTGTTTTTATTTTGTACTGTTCTCTGAGGTCCAATTATAATTTTTTTTTACATCAAAAAAACATTTAAAAATAGGCTATTTTTTGTCCAGCTTTTATTCCCCCCCCCCCTCAGCAGAATGCTATGAATACCTTTACGAAAATTAACCATGGTTTTATATAGTAAAAGTGTAGTAACCATGTTTTTTAGTGCATTGATAATCCTGTATATTATATATGTAAGGGATAATGTACAGGCAGCCGGTAGTTATCGCAGAAATAAGCCCCGACAGTGTGATCAGGACCCGACGCGAAGCGGAGGGTCTTGTATCACACTGAAGGGGCTTATTTCGCGATAACTACCGGCTGCCTGTACATTATCCCGCTTATTACACGGCTACTTGCCACATCAGGAAAAAAACTGGACATGAATATGAATTTGAAACCTTTTATTGGCATATTTGTTTTAAATTAACATTTTTATCCTTCCGCAAAACGATATAGTACCACGTGACTAACGTGACTAACATTCAAACTATGTACGTTAGTAAGACAATTTAAATAGATTAATGTCTAAATTTTCCATTGTTAATTGTGGTTGTCCAGAGTTTGTCACAAGATGGCGCCAAACGGTAATCTTTGTTGGCACGGAGGGATTTTAAACATACAAGTAGTACCGGCTATGCGTTATTACTTTGGAGCGGTGATTATTTGAAAAGAATGAACCTGCAAATGTCTCAACTGACCAATCAGAATCAAGCATTCCAAAGAGCCGTGTAATAAATATATATATGTGTGTGTGTGTGTGTGTGTGTAAGGAATAATTGACGACGGGCCGTAGAATTCTTAGAAAATAATGCACACCCGAGGTGGTGATGCGGTCACGACTGCGGTCAAAAGCTGCCTGGAACTACGTTCGCCGTGCGTTTCCCTGAAAATAATGCACACCTCTAGAACGTTCGTCAGCCAATCAGATTCAAGCATTCAAAGGCCCTGTAGTATATATATAACGGGCCCCAGCATTTGTCTCTCTCGTACAAGATGCATTTTTAGTACAATTACCTCTTATATGTCAAAAGATCATAACCCTTTTAAACTTGCTTTGGATGTGTTTATACCCCAGCACAGTTGCAAGTGATTATTGTATGCGTGTTGAACTCACTCTGGCTCCCAGCATGATGGCTCTGTCCAGTTCAAAGACCCTCTGCTGCTGCTTCTGATACCCTGACAGTCCAAACTTGTGAACCTCAAACCGAGCCTGTGGAAGACACAACACATGTCACGCGAGTTTATGTGATGTTTAAGAAACAAGTGGCTCATCATATTGCAAATGAGTCAAGGACGTTTCTGACTTGAAACTATACACATAGGCAGCTGAACAAGCAGCACTCTGAACATCAAACACAAGAGATTCAACTTACAATTCATTTCAGAAGTGACATAAGAGAAATGACTGACTGAAGCACAAATATACCATCACAGAACTTCGTAAAAAAATGATCTGGAACTGAATTCTGACTTCAACTGAATTCAAAAGTTTAACATTAGCTTCTAAACTAACAATGCAGTATTCTAAAAAAAACATACAGCAGACAATTTGGGGGCAATTCTACTTTTTGACTCTGGCCTTCATGGACTTTCCTGCAGAGTTTAGCTCCAACAAGCTCATCAAGGTCTTCAAGATTACTAGAACCAGAGATGGTATTATGCTGCATTCTATTTGTACTCGTTCTATTTGTAGTTGGAAATTCCAAGTTCCCAGTAGGAACTTTTAACTGGAACGCCCTCCGACTACGAATCTTGAAGGAATCACAACTCCAAATCCAAACAGTAATAAAATAGTGTTTATTAGCACTTATGTTTGTCTGTGTCTCAAACTCAAGGGTTGCACACAGTACTATCCAAGATTTATTCGTGAACATGATACTATGGTGATATCAGTGTAAAAAATGACTTATTAATCAACTGGTATTACTAATGACATCTCTACTGGAACATGGTCCACTCGGGAGTGATATCATTCCCAACTCTGACTTTCAACATCAAGTTAACTCCTGCTATATTTTTTTAATGACTTTAGCGAAATGTAATAGGACTTGTCCGCTCAGGACATTTGTCTAATATGAGGCATCTTACTAAAGCAGCGATGTCACATTCATTTTCTGGAGGGCCACTCTCCTGCAGAGTTTCGCTCCAACTCTAATTAAACAGCTCAAAATATCGACCACGTTTAATGTCCTCCAAATAGATAGAATGTTACTTTAAAAAAGTCTGTGTCCATCATTGACTACTCAATTTTAAGTGGAATTTTCCAACTGACTGGCCAAAATCTGCAGGCTGACTCTGACTTTTAGAAACTGGCATTGACACGTTGAGATGGCAAATTAAAGCAAAAATCTGGTCATGCGGTGTGTTCAATCCTTGAGCAGCATAAGAAAGTAATCATCTTGTTGTTCTGCCATCCGTGATGCCTTCAAGTCACAAGGAAACTGAAGTAGCTACAGATCTTTTCTTTCTTTCACACTGTGACAAGCATTTAATTGAAATTGATTATTTAAAAGACATCTGAATTCGAGTTTGCAGTTGACTGTAAGAAAGACGTGAAGTTTAAGCTGACTAAATGACTGGAAAAATCTGTATACATTATCAGAGAGAAATCTGTAATTTCTCCAGAAGATCCAGTTAGATAGTTTGATTACAAATAACAAGGTCAATTTAAAAAATACATGGATTTAGATAATGCATGTAGAAAATGGGGTGAATTTTCATTTTGCGATGACTTTTAAAGTGTTGACAATAAAAACAACTTACTAGGTTTTGAAAAGAAGCAATAATCTCACCTGTTCTATTGTTAGGTTGTCATCGGAGTCATTTTTCTTCTTCTCTTTGGCATCAGGAACCTGAGGATAAACAAAAAGCGATAACGACGAATGAAAGGTGAATGCAGTTGATGCAGCTCTGTCAGCTATTTTTATTCTGTAATGCACATATTCTTAAAACACAAAGATTGCCATTTTACATTAACTAGATATGGATTGGCTCAGAACAGATCAAGGTTTGACAGCAGCACCAGGTGGTAGATACCGTAACTACAAAAAAAGCTTTAATGTCCATATCTAACCTTGTATTCTTTTTGAACATTTTTATTCATATCAAGAAACCATCATTTCTTAATTCCAAAACTTTTTTCCAACACTATGACTTGCAAAGTGTATATAGTATGGAAGCCTGGTCCCGCCACTGAATAAAAAAAAAATTTAAAATGTAATTGCGATTTTTTTTTTATCATCAATTTTGACTTTTTTCCTCAGACTTGCATGATACAAACTTGCAATTATGACTTTCTCAGAATTGTGATATAAACTTGCAATTGTAAGTTATAAAGTTAGAACTGTGATATCAACTCTCAATTGTGACTTTTTTCTCAGAATTGCGACTTATCTGACTTTATAACGCTATTGTGATTCTAAGAACATATCAGTTTTTTCCCCTCAAAATTGTTTGTTTATATCTTAAAATTCTGAAAAAAAGTCGAAATTGTGAGTTCTCGCAATTCTGAATTCTTAACTCGCAATTGCGAAGTTGGCGTCTCACAATTCTAACGAAATTCTGAGAAAAAAGTTGCAATTACATTTTTCTATTTTTTATTTAGTGGCAGACACAGATTTCCATAATATAGAAAATGGAATGCTGCAGAAATTACATATTTTTGTAGGCCTAAAAATGAAAACGCATTTAATCAGTTCTGGTTTTTGAATAGGTTTTTGCTTAAAAGCCTGAAGTAGGGTCTCTAGTTTGCACAAGCTCAATATATTTTCATGTTTTTTTTTTTCTACAACATAAAAATATCAGTAAGACCCCTTATGATTTATTAAAAGCTTTTACTTGTCTTGAAGAAGGCAGTTGTTAACAAGAAGCTAAATGGGGTTACAGAAGTTGCCAGAGACATTAAACATCATCACACAAAATCGTAAACTCAACTATTCACCAGTCCGCTTTCACAACCTCATTGTGTTTAGAAGCATGCTCTTGCAAACTACACTAACTGAAACTTTCAGGGAAATCTTTTTAAGTGAAGACTACAGGAGTTGTTGGATACATAATGGTTGTGACATTTAACTTATGCAACCATGGTTTAGTTTGTTATAGCCTAACTTTAACTTTATACTTCTGTTGACTATTTAGAATTACTTAAATTAATTCAGACTATCTGTTCCTTTTGGGTTTTTGTGAAGGGAACCACTGGGTTGGCCTACAAAAATACATTACAGCAGCACTCTGTATCTAGATAATCAGTCACATGATTGGCTCAAAATATGGGTTTATAATAATAAAATAAAAAATAAAATTCCCATGAAGCAAAAGATGGCAGCATGCAGATCATGGATTTCTGAGGCTGCATGTTTGTCTTACCTTGTGCTTTGGTTTAACAGTGTTTGATAACTTGTTCTTCTTCAGAGGATCCACAAATGTAACAACCTCCACGTTAGATTGTTTAGCTCCAGATTGCATGTTTTCACATACTGTTGGGTTTATCATGAGCTGCTCTGAGTCTGTGTCATGACAGACCGTATCTGTCTTTTTCTCAGTATTGTTCATGTCATCTTCAGCCAAGTTCTTTCTTTTCTGCGACTTTTTCAATCTTTTATTTTTTCCACCACCTAAACATAATACATCATCAAATATTTTAATCAGTAACGTTAACTACAAATCCCATAGACTGTTGTTAGCATTTAAAGGTGCAGTGTGTAGATTTTTGCGGCATCTAGCGGTGAGATTGTGAATTCCAACCAACGGCTCCCGTCCACCGCTCACCCCTCCCTTTACAGAAGCTACGGTGGCCCACACGGGATTAAGATGTCGTCGTTTTAGACAGCAAAGAGTAATTAGGTTTCTTTTAAAATGTAAATTAAGGAATTATATTTACTTAATAATTCAATAAAACTGTGTTATTGCGAATATTACAGTTACATGTTCATCATTGTGTCAGTGTTTTTCCGCTAGAACAACAGTGATGAAACGCGATCTGTAGAGCAATTTGTCCGTTCAGGGCTACTGTAGAAACAATACGGCGACTTCCATGTGAGGGGACCCGCGGTGTATGTAGATATAAGCTGATAATTATAAGGTAATAAAAACATAATGGTACATTAAGTAAGGTCTTTATACACCCCTGAAAACATAGTTATGTATACTATATTGCATTTCTGTCTAGAGATCATCTTAAATATTACACATTGCACCTTTAAAGTAGGTCTGTATTAAGTGCAGTATGCGAAATTGGAATTAATAACAGCTGCAAGTGCAACCTTTAATTTCTATTTATTTGCTTATTTATGTACAATTCGATCTGTTTGAAAAACTAGTAATGCTTTACACAAAAAATAAATTAAATTAAATTAAACATCAAATATAACAAGGCAGGATTATACTTTTTAAAAATGTTTATCGTTGCATACTAATGACTAACGTTACTTCAGTACATTCGTTTTGGAAATTGTATGCAGTAGTGTACAACATGAAGTACGCTAGCATTTCTTTGTAAACATAGCCGTGTATTATTGCATGATAATACAGGGTAAATTTATCATTCAAATTTTGGTGGCTTTTTCTTATGCTCTAACGTTACATAAAGAGTCTGTTCATTTTAAAAATGCTACTAATCACCATCTGCTAATATCTACCGTAAGTGTGTTAGCTATTATTAAAAACTTTGCTCTCACCAAAATCATACAACTTGTTCAGAACTTGATCGAGGAAAAGACTATCGTCATCCGCCTCTCCACCGTGTTCTTCTCTTGTTACGCTCATTTTTTAAAATAAATAAAACACGTTTTAACAGCAGCGTTGATTTTCGAGTGTTTCACGTGTGTGCATTTTACACGCGAAATGTCCTCTCTCACGTTCCGTCAATATGTTCTTCATCCCGGAAGTAGCATTTGATCTGAATGTTGACACCGCCCATGTGATAAAACAGGACAGGAGAAGGATGAAACTGCAGTGATTGTAAAAATGCTTTCTTTCCTCTAGACGGCGTATAGAGGCCCAGAGCGCCAACCTTTCATTGAACCACATTAAATCTTACTGAGTTTTTGTCTTACTATATGTGCGGTAAAAGTTACACACTTTTAAACATTTTACTTCATTTACCGAGCGCTACCTGACATACAAAATCAAAAATTGCGCAGAATGTTTAAATAAAGAGATTACATGAAATCATCAGTCTAGTAATCACAAACGTCAGTGATTGGCCCATCTGTGTAGCGTTGAGAAAAGTAACATGTAAAACGTGTTAACGCCATCAAAGTATTGCTGAGGTGGTTGTTTATGCTTAGGCATAATGACACCAGAAAACTTTGAACAACGTTAAATTAAATAATATATACGGCGAGAACTCACATGCATTATGAGATACTTTATTTGCTTTATTCAGATTTAGTCAGTAACTATACTTTAATTCTCATAAAGCCCGCCCCCCAAAAACGTGTCAACCAACCAGAAACCAGCAAGCTCACACTCACAAAATGATTGATAGGGAGGATGCGTATCTGATTGGCTAAACTTGATTAGTTTTTGTTGTCGTATACAGAACTGTCACGGAGACAGAGATTTAAAGAGTTGCATTAAACAAATAGCTTGGAGCACCTAAAATTATAATATTAATGATAAATAAAATTATTGTTTTGACAAATCCCGACCATCTAACAGTCGTACCCACAAGCCCCGCCCATTCTGTATCTGCTGTTTCATGCTTATTTGTCATTCCACCCGTATGTTGTATTTCTATGACAGGAATAAGTAGTGGACTAAACGATCAACCTTGATCCAAACTTTATCACCCAGAACCCATCTTATCTATTATACCCATGCTTTGATAGGCACGGAATCGAAATGGCGTCTCGAGCACTGTATTCGGTGAGTGGTACAACATTTTTGCATTTTTTTCTGTCAAAGTAGCACATGCTTGCAACACTTGCAGAGTGAATCTTTCATAGAGCTTCCCTCTAATATTTCCTTAAAGGAACCATTAAGCACATTTACGTGTCATTTGTTTTTAAAATGATTTAACCCGGTTTTAGAGCCATATAGAAAACCATAATGTAGGACATTCTATAAAATCTGCCAGCATTTTATTAATTATAGCAACAATTAATTGTATGTCTGTGTTTAAGCAACATACCTTTTTTCATATAATATTTATTTAGTTCACTTTCTTTACATTGTTTATATATAAATGTACACACCTTACTCATATATACTATTTTCCACATCTTAGAATAAAACACAAATTATGTAGTGACCACAAATCAAAGTTGTCTTATGTAGCATGAAATTTGATCAAATTTAGCATTTAATGAACCAAACTATTCTAGAATATATATATTTTATAATAGTATAGTTATTTTAAAGAGTTTATAGTGTTATGGGAAGTTATTCATATGTACAATTTATGTTTGTTAATTTGAACGAACATGAATTAATTTAAAGCCAATCAAAATAAATTCAGCAAGTCAATTATAATTATGTCATATATGAATATATCTGGGTCAACTCAACCAGCGGTCCCCGGCTCAAAATTTGATTTAGCTAATATTTTTCCTGAAGAAAAACAGACATGTATAGTGATGAAAGCCACAATATTAAAAGTCATGGATGAATATTTACTGAGTAATCCACTTCTTTGTAGAGGGAAGGCAAAATGGCAATTTTCAGAGATTCAGAGTCAGATTACAGGCGGGTAAAAATGACTTCAGAAAGATAGCAGCATCATTGTCTTATTTTTACACAGATGTTGGTAGTTATATTAGTAATATATGTTTACTTGAGCAATCTTTGTTGCATTATGTGTCAATAGTGACTTTTCAAGTTTTTCTCCAAAGTCTGCATGCCTGTAACTCAAGAAGTATTGAAGATATCTTAATGCCCTTTTAGATATTGGGTCTTAATAAACTTTCTATTTGGCATCTTTATTTTTAATGGAGGAATTGTCCTCCTTCCACAAAATAGTGAATTACTCAGTAAATATTCATCCATGACACCTTTCCTCAGAAAAAAAAATATTAGCAAAATCAAAAATTTGAGCCAATTTTTGGATGATTTGACATGGAATGACCCATCTATAATATTTTGTGCGTGTGTGCCAATGTGTATCATGAGTATCAGTCCTTATAAGTTTTTTCTTCAACTTTTTTTTTATGTTATTGTAATGTATTACAGTTAAAAAAGCAGAAGACTTTTCAATTCAAAAAAATGATCACCAGTCTTATTATTTTGAAAAAACAAAAAACAAAAACATGTTTTCTGTCTGTATACAGCCTAGGCATCCGATGCTGAAGAAGCGGGATGATTTTGAAGACATTCTGGAAGAGAGGAGACGTTCCAGTGATCTGAGATATGCACTGAGATGCTACACTCCTACACTTTATAAAGGACTAGTGCCCTGCAAAGCCAGCATGCTGAAAAACATCGTCCTGCAGTCGGACCACCTGCAGTATGTCATTAAACAGGTATAGCAACCCCACAAAACACCACCGTTCTCTTCAATGCCAGAGTTTTATGCAATAGCTTACTATGCTTTTTTATTTTTGAACCTTAAGTTTAGTAAGGTATTTTGGTGGAATTGTACATTCAGATGAACTATGGTCTTGTTTAAAGGAGAACACCACATCCAAAATAAAAATTTCCTGATAATTTGCTCACCCCCATGTCATGTTCATGTCTTTTTTCTTCAGTCGCAAAGAAATTAAGTTTTTTGAGGAATACATTACAGGGTTTTTCTCAAAATAGTGGACTTCAGTGGTGCTCAACAGATTAAAGTTTAAAAATGCAGTTTCTGTGCAGCTTCAAAGGGCTCTACATGATCCTTGCCAAAGAATAAGGGTCTTATCTAGTGAAACGATCGGTCATTTCCCTAAACAAATTAATATTTATACACTTTGTAACCACAAATGCTTGTCTTGTCTAGTTGTCCAATGTGTATGCGTACTCTGTGCACTCTGGTTAGGGTATGTCGAAAAACTCCCATCTCATTTTCTTCTCCAACTTCAAAATCATCCTACATTGCTGCAGAAGTACCAACCCAGTGTTTACAAAGTGAACATGCAAGGAGGGTTAAACACCCTTTACAAAAAAATGTAAAACAGCGATATAGGATGATTTTGAAGTTGGAGGAAAAAAATAATAGATGAGAGTTTTTCAACATACCCTAACTGTATTGAACTGGAGTGCACAGAGTACGTACTGTGCATCGCAGAGCTAGAGAAGTCAAGCATTTGTGGTTAAAAAGTGTATAAATGTAATTAGATAAGACCCTTCTTCCTTGGCCGGGATCATTTAGAGCCATTTGAAGCTGAATTAAAACTGTGTTTTTAAACTTCAATCTGTTGAGCACCATTGAAGTCCACTATACAGAGAAAAATCCTGGAATGTTTTCTTCAAAAACTTAATTTCTTTTTGACTGAAGAAAGAAATATATGAATATCTTGGATGACATGGGGGTGAGTAAATGATCAGGAAATTTGTATTCTGAAAGTGGAGTAATCCTTTCATTATTATTATTATTATTATTATTATTATCATTATTATTATTATTATGTCAGTATTACAGTTATGTTTTCTAAAGAGAAGTGTTGTCCATGCAGGTGGCTGCCTGAGTAAGTAATTTCTTGGTCTGTATCTAGAAAGACAGATCAAACTCTGTGTGTTTTAATGGCTACTGAGTTTGTGTGTGTGTGTGTGTAGGTTTCATCAGAATCAGGAGACAGCACTGAGTGTGTTGCGGAGGAAGCGTCTCTGATTCTGGATGAGATGGCTCACCGTCTGCAGCTCAGCACCGTACGCTTCTTTGCCTTTATGCTCACCAAAGCCTTCAAGAGACTCTTTCGCAGCGTGTGTGTCAATGAGGAGGGCATCCAAAGAGTGAGTTACTCTTCTCTGGCCCATGAAATACATGTGTGAAATTCCTGCTAAAACACCTGGCATCTACACCGGAGCCGACTATTAGGGTCATCTAATGTTACTGAAACGTGTCCTGATTTAATTCATCAGCCTTATTGCTTGATGTAAAATAAGGTTACAGGGATTGAGGCAGCTCAAATTCAAACTTGTGGCACTGTCTTCAAACTTGTTGCACTGTCATTAGTATGTGATTTTTTTATTTATCATATGTGACCCTGAAACACAAAAGCAGTCATAAGGGTCCATTTTTTTAAAATTGAGATTTATACAGTACAACATCTGAAAGCTGAATAAATAAGCTTTCCATTGATGATTTGTTAGATTAGGACAATATTTGGGCAAGATACAACTATCTGAGGGTTGCAAAAAATCTAAATATTGAGAATATTGCCTTGTACAAATAAAGTTCTTAGCAATGCATATTACTAACCTAAACTTAAGTTTTGATATAGTTACGGTACGAAATTTACAAAATATCTTCATGGAACATGGTCTTTTCTTAATATTCTAATGCTTTTTGGCATAAAAGAAAAATCTATATTTTTGACACACGCAATGTATTTTTGGATATTGCTATAAATATACCCATGATACTTAAGACTCTACTTAATATTCTACTGGTGAAAAATATTGAATAATTATTGAATACAATTTTTGAAAGACATTTATTTTGCTCACCAAGGTTGCATTTATTTAATTACAAACACAGTAAAACAGTAAAACAGAACCATTTTCAATTTGAATTTATTTAAAATATGTATTCAAATTTATTCATAACTCCAGTCTTCAGTGTCACATGATCCTTGAGAAATCATTCTTCGAACATGCTGATTTTCTGCTCAGAGTTAATATATATGCTCAATTAAAAATAAAATTGTTGTGCTGCTTAATATTTTTGTGGAAACTATGCTACATTTTCTAAATTCTTCGCTAAAATAGAAAGTCCAAAAGAACAGCATTTATTTGAAATATAATTGTTTATAACATAATAAAAGGCTTTGATTAATTTAATGCTTTCCTGCTGAATAAACCAACTATTTTATTAATCTTACTTACAGCAAAAAAAATTTCCACAAAAACATTAAATAAGCACAAACTGTTCTCAACATTGATAATAATAAGAAATGTATCTTGAGCAATAAATCAGTATATTAGAATAATTTCGGAATGATCATCTGATACTGAAGGCTAAAAAGTAAAGTAATTCAGCTTTGCCTTTACAGGAATAAATTAGACTTTTAATATATAATTGTAATAATATTTCACAATATTACCATTTATATGATATCTTTGATAAAATACAAGCAGCTTTTGTTAACATAAAATATATTTATATTTATATTTATATGAACAAAAAATAAGTATTTCAAACATTTGACCTGCTTGTTTTGTAACTTTTTTTTGTATTAACAGAAGTAAGGAGTGTCGATACATTAAATCAATAAACCACAGTTCACTGAAATGCCATGATTTCAGATGTTACAAGAACTATGTATTATTCAGCCCAACAGTGCAATACAAGCAAATAGTTATTGCATGGGGGAAGAGTTTAATATATAAATGTATGCTTTTAAGACATCCTGAAGGCCCCTGGTTGTGAACCACTGTTATAGATGGTCCTGCTGTTAGGTTTAAATGATTAGTTCACTTTCAGAACAAAAAACTCACCCCCTTGTCATCCAATTTTTAGTCCCCTGCTGAAAAAAACAGCTAGTCTAAGCTGGTTTAAGATGGAAGTAGCTGGTTTTAGGTGGTCTCCCAGCCTGACCAGCTAAGACCAGCCTCACCAGGCTGTGAAAGTGGCCAAAACCCCTCTAAAATCAGCCTGCTGACCAGCTAAAACCAACCTGGTTGACCATCCTGGTTTTAGCAGATTTTTCAGCAGGATCGTAAAGAAATTGTGTGTTTTGAGGAAAACATTTCCAGATTTCTTTCCATATAATGGATATGTATGGTGCCCCCGAATTTGAACTTCCAAAATGCAGTTTAAATGCAAAGAGCTCTAAACAGTCCCAGCCGAGGAAGAAGGGTCTTATCTAGCGAGACGTTTGGTTATTTTCTAAACAAATTGACAATTTATATACTTTTTAACCTCAAATGCTTGTCTTGTCTCGTCTCTGCAATGCATATACGTAGTCTGTGTGATCTGGGTCAATACAGTTAGGGCATGTCAGAAAAAAAACTCTCATCTCGTTTTCTTTCCCAACTTAAAAAAATCATCTTACATTGCTGCACAGTACAAAAAAAGGTAAAACAGTGTTGTAGGATGATTTAAAGATGGGATTTTTCGACATACCCTAACTGTATTGACCCAGAGTATGTAAATGGTCAAATTGTTTAGAAAATCACTGATCGTTTCGCTAGATAAGACCCTTTTTCCTCGGCTGGGATTGTTCAGAGCCTTTTGAAGCTGTGTTTAAACTGCATTTTGGAAGTACAAACTTGGGGGCACCATACATATCCATTATATGGAGAGAAATCCTAAAATGTTTTTCTCAAAAACATAGTTTCTTTATGACTGAATAAAGAAAGACATGAACATCTTGGATGACAGAGGGTGAGTACATTATCTGTACTTTTCTGGAAGTTAGCTAATCCTTTAATAAAGATGGCATGTAAATAGAGTTTGATGTTATGATGGTTTTCATTGATGATGTTTTCTCTCTTCAGCTCCAGCAGGCTGTACAGGAACACCCGGTGGTTCTCCTGCCCAGTCATCGTAGTTACATGGACTTCCTGATGATGTCATACTTACTCTACATGTACGACCTTCCCCTGCCTGTGATTGCAGCTGGAATGGGTAAGTGTGGACAGAAGTTATTTGAGGTCACATTGCTGCATTGTACCAGCCTGAAAACTATACTGAGTGTAGCTATTATACAAGCACAAGTGGACACACTTTCCATATAGTCCATACTCCTTTATATGCTTGAGTGAACTTTGTAACCTATTCAATAGCTTTTCTTCGGTTCTCTCACAAGTTGTTTGGTTTCTCAGGGTGTTTTTGAGGGTTGACCTTGTCTAGACATTATCTGAGTGGTTTAATGTAGAAAAAGTGCCAGCTGGATCATCTAAACAAATGATAATATTTATAAGTTTTAAATTCAAAATCTTAATGTAGATACGCTATTGTCGTTTCTAGAGTATACATAAAACAATAGAATGCATATTAAATTCAAGAAAATGTCTGCTTTAATGTTTCAGCTATCTTTTGTGAAAATAAAATGTCAAAGTATGGGTAAAATACTGTTTATTCAGTCTAACAGATATTTAATATGTAAAAATGAAACATACTATCCAGTATATATTGTATTTTAAATTATTTAAACTTCTTGCTGACAAATGGGTAAAACCTAGTGAAGGTAAGTGGCAAACTGTATCAGGTTAAACTTATTTGTAGTTTAGGCCTAGTTTCAATAAAACCACTATTTTAATTTCAGTAGTGTCTTTGTTCTTCGTTTCAGATTTTATTAGTTTAAACCTGTTGAATTTCATATTTATTCATCATATATGCTGTGCTGTTTACTAATATTCTGATGTTTCCTGCAGATTTTATGAGCATGAAGTTTATTGGTGAGATGCTGCGTATGTCGGGAGCTTTTTTCATCCGTCGGTCGTTTGGAGGTGATAAACTTTACTGGGCTGTGTTTTCAGAGTATGTGAAGACCATACTGAGGGTAAGACAGTTCATCCAAACAACTGAACAAATAAGCAAATCACTAAGTACAGTGCCATGCGAAAATATTCATACCCCTTAATTTTTTTTTCACGTTTTGTTATGAAGCTGCCTTAAGTTAAACTGTTCTAAATTACTTTTTTCCACATCAATCTACATTCCAGACTCAAATGACAAAGCAAAAACACAACTGTCACAAGTTCATAAATCTTTAAAAAAAAAAACTGAAATAAGTACATTGCATAAGTATTCATAGCTGAAGCACCTTTACAGCCTTAAGTCTTTTTAGGTATGATGCAACAAGATTTGCACATCAACATTTGGCAATTATCTGCCATACTTCACCTCACCTCTTCACCTCTGTCAGCCTTGATGGGGTCTTGGAGACATTTTCAGTTATCTCCCCTGGTGAGAGGCCAGGGTTCAGAAATGTTTGATTGGGTTCAAGCCCATGCTTTGGTTGGGCCACTCAAAAGCATTCACAGAGTTGTCCAAAAGGCACTCTTGCTTGTCCTTCAACCTTCTGCCCAGCCTGACGTTCTGAATGCTCTGGACTGGGTTTTGATTAAGGCTATCTCAATATTTTGGTGCATTGAGCTTTTCTTCTACTCTGACGGGCCCTTCTCGATCAATTGCTCAGTTTGGCCAGGAGGCCAGCTCTAGGAACAGTCATGGTTGTTTCAAACTTCTACCATTAAGGGTAATGGAGACTACATGCTTCTGTGAACCATGCAGCAGAAATGTTTCTGTACCCTTCCCCAGATCATCTTAGAGGTCTACAGACAATTACTTGTACGTCGTGGCTTGGTTTGGGCTCTGGCATGCACTGTTAACTCTGGGACCTTATATAGACAGGTGTGTGCCTTTCCAAATCATAAACATTCAACTGGATTTGCCACAGGTTAACTTCATTCGAAGTGTAGTAACATCTACAAGCAATATGAATTCTCCTGAGCTCAATTTCAACTGTCCCCGATAAGGGCATGAATACTTATGCAATGGAATCATTTAGGTTTTACATTTTTAATAGATTTGCAAAGATGTTAAAAACATGTTTTTTGCTTCTTTGCCATTATGGTGTATGGAGTGTAGATTGATGTGGAAAAAAAGTAATTTAAAGTAGTTTAACATAAGGCAGCAACATAACAAAATGTGGAAAAAAAGGGGTATGAATACTTTCGCATGGCACTGTATATATGATAAAATACAGTCTTCATACTACAATGAATTAAAAACCACTCTTAACCCAGGGTAAACATCTTGTGTGTAGTTGCAAGGGCCCTTGAACAAGACCAGTGTTGGGAAAAGTTACTTTTAAAAGTAATGCATTACAATATCGCTTTCATCCCTAAAAAAGTAACTAATTGCAATACTTAATTACTTTTTATGTGTTACATTACATTTGCATTACTTTTTCTCATCTGGCATAGGCTTAGGCCTACTTATTTTTAAAAATTCAATTTTTTTAGCAAATGTAAAAGCCTTTTCACACCAAAAGTGAAACGAATAAGCCTCAGGCTGAAGGAAATGTAAATTCACATCTGTATTACTATTTGAAAAAGTAAATCAGATATTTTCTTTTAAATAGAAAAGTAATGCATTACTTTAATAGTTACTTGAAAAAGTAATCTGATTACATAACTTTGTGTTACTTGTAATATGTTACCCCCAGCACTGATCAAGACACAGTTCAAACAGGTTGATCCAGTTGTGTTTTAATTGTATATAATTGTAATAAATGTACTGTGAGACATTTTAGACAAAAGCATCTGCTAAATGACTGTTTACTGTATATCCTTCTATTCTTGACAGTTGATATACATAGTTGAAAAATTATTAACCAGTTATACGTTGTTTATTCAGAATGGATATGCCCCAATTGAGTTCTTCTTGGAAGGCACTAGAAGCAGGACGTGCAAATCTCTCACACCAAAGACGGGTAATTGTACTGCATCGACTATACGTTTGTAACACTTTTTATCAATTTTAAAAACATACTCTGTCTGTGCTGCTGTCTGACTTTTTTGTGTCTAATTTTGATTAAATCTCTTTGCTGACTTCCACATGTATTGTGCAGCGTCAAGGCTTTTCCCCACCTTTCTGCCTTTTTTTATTGCTGCACAAATAAATTCAAGGTGACAGGAAACATTTTTTTGGTCAGCATTGCTTGCACACAGGAAGTGAGATGCCAGCTAAATGAAATTTCACAGGATTTTCACAATTGAATCATAGTCCCAGAATGATATAGAGCCCCTGACTAATTTATGGCACCGAGGTTCAAAACGACAGCTTGAAACCTGGAAAGCCCGTCGGTGGCAGCTCATCAATCAAACCGAGCAAAAGCAAATTTAGATGAATGAGAGAAACAAAACGGTCCGCCTCTTTGAACACAGTTCGTTTTGTGTCAACTTCATCTCCCACTCTTTCTTTCTCTCTCCCTCAGGGTTGTTGAATATTGTGATGGAGCCTTTTTTTAAAGGAGAGCTATTTGATGTGAACCTGGTTCCTGTCAGCATCAGCTATGAGAGAATTCTGGAAGAATCTCTATACGCCCGTGAGCTGCTCGGCGTCCCGAAGCCCAAAGAATCAACCTCAGTATGCATGGCCTTCTAATGTGCATTTCATCATTATTTTTAGCAGATATATAACAACAAAATACACACAGCAAGATAGCAACATAATAAGCCTTTTTGCAACTGTCTCCTGAATTAAGTTTAGTTTAGTTTCACGCATAATACCTCACTTAATGTTTGTAGATTTATGCATGGATATTCTGTTTTTTACTTTAACATTTTTATGGAACATCCAGGACAGACAGACCTAATAGAGTTACAGTGCCTTGCGAAATTATTCATACCCCTTCATTTTTTTTTCACATTTTGTTATGTTGCTGCCTTATGTTAAACTACTTTAAATTATTTTTTCCCACATCAATCTACACTCCCTACTCCATAATGGCAAAGCAAAAAATAGGTTTTTAACATTTGTACAAATTTATTAAAAATAAAAAACTGAAAAGATCCCGTTGCATAAGTATTCATACCCTTTTCTGGGACACTCGAAAATTAGCTCAGGAGCATTCATATTGCTTCTAGATGTTACTACACTTTGAGTGGAGTTAAACTGTGGCAAATTCATTTGAATGAGTATGATTTAGAAAGGCACACACCTCTCAGAAAAGGTCTAACAGCTGAAAATGCATATCAGAGAAAAAACCAAGTCCTGAGGTCAAGATAACTGCCTGTAGAGCTCAGTGAGAGATTGTGTTAAGGCAATGATCTAGGGAAGAGATCAGAAAAAAATCTGCTGCATTGAAGGTTCACAGAAACATTATCCATAATGGAAGACGGTTGGAACAACTAGGACTCTAGAAAATGTCTGCCAGCCCCCATCCAAGCTGACAGAGCTTGAGAGGTGAAAAGGTGAGGCAAAGAATGGCAGATAATTGCCAAATGCAGATGTGCAAAGCTTGTCACATCATACCCAAAAAGACTTGAGGCTGTAAAGGTGCTTCAACTATGTACTGAGTTAAGGGTATGAATACTTATGCAATGTACTTATTTCAGTGGTTTATTTTTAATAAATTTGTAAAATTTGCAAATCTGGTTTTTGCTTTGTCATTATTATGGTGTATGGAGTGTAAATTGATGTGGGGAAAAACTAATTTAAAGCAGTTTAACATAATACTGCAACAAAACAAAATGTGAAAAAAAAATGAAGGGGTATGAATACTTTTGCAAGGCACTGTAATGGTTCTTTCTTTTTTATTGACATCCATTTCTCAACTCGGTTTCTTTCTCTCAGGGTTTGTTGAAGGCTCGGCGGATCTTGAGTGAGGACTATGGCAGTATGCATGTGTACTTTGGTCATCCTGTATCTGTTCGCAGTCTGGCAGAGGGAAAAATAAACCGTTCTCATTACAACCTGCTGCCCAGGTATGACAGCTGCAATCAGCCATGCTCAGAAAGTTTTGCTCCTAAAGGCCTACATTTTTCACACGAAGCATGAATTTTTGCCACAACAAGCTTTTAAAATCCGCTTACTTAACAACATGCTAGAAACACATACACATTTATTAATTTAGAATGTTACAAAAGATTTCTGTTTTAAATAAATGTTTGTCCTTTAAACTTTCTAATAATCAAAGAATGCTAAAAACAACATATCATGCAGCACTGTTTTTAACATTCTTGAGCTTCAATTCTGCATATTAGAATGATTTCTGAATGATCATGCGACACTAAAGACTGGAGTAATGATGCTGAAAATTCAGCTTTGCATCACAGGAATAAATCTGAATGTTTATATATCCAATTATATAAGAGTTATTTTACATGTAATAACATTATGCAATATTGTTTGTTTTACTCTATTTTTAAAAATAAATGCAGCCATGGTGAGCATAACCTTATTTCAAAAATATTTTTTAAACATTTGAAAGGTATTGTTTATATTTGTAAATTTACATTTAATGTTATGTTCATTTATAGTAGATTCATATTTATCTAATTTATTGCAGATTTTTTTTTTTTTTACTATTCTTTACTCATTATTTCAGCCATAATGCATGTTTAGTTGAAGCAGACTGCAGTCTGTACAAACTCCACTGTAAACTGTAAAAACTGTACTGACTTTTGTGTTGTTTTTATCAGGCACATTCCCCAGAAACCCAGGATAGACACTCATGAGTTTCTGAATGACGCTGCTTTCCGTCTGGTGCGCATCCAGGAGGAGAACATGGTTCTAAAGCCCTGGGTTCTCATTGCCACACTGCTGCTACAGAACCCTGATGGCCTGGACCTCTCCTCTCTCACAGAGCAGACAGACTGGCTCAGACACCTGGCACTAGCATTTGGAGCATTCTTGGACTGGCCGGGTAAGAAATCACATTATCTCAACCTCAGACTGACCACACAAATCACCAGTACAATCTGTTAAAACGTCGGCAAGTCAGGGTGCTCAGTCTACCAGAAAACAAAGCCTGCTTTGTGAGACATAGGCTGCTGCAACAAGTGTTTGTAAGGAAGCACTAATCACTAGATTTTATAAGTTTGCGAGATTCATGGGCTAGATTCTAACATAAGTTTATGCAGTTAGCTGTCATGCACTATATACTTTAAAAATTTGGGGTTAGTATGATTTATTATGTTACTAATGCTCACCAAGGCAACATTTTTTTTTAAAAGGCAGGTCATATGGTTTTTTTAAGTGTCCTAATATTGTGTTGGAGTCCCTTACAACAGGTTTATATGCATCTAAGTTCAGAAAACATTGTAGTTTTCTCAGATCATACATTTATACATAGTCATTGTTAATGATTTCTAAACGGTTTGTTCGAACCAGCTTAAGCATAATGTCTGTAAACCCCTGCCTTCTAGAAACCTACTCGGCTCTGATTGGTCTGCTTGCCAAGCCTGTCATGATTGGCACAGAGAGGAGTACTTGAGCAAGCCATCTTTGTATCAAAGCCGTGGTTGTTTTACCATGTTTGCAAGTTGAATCAACCACAATAATGTCATATTTAGCCCCTGGAATGCGAATTTACCAGGGGAACCCCGTCAAAAAGCATGCATTTTACTCTCAGGAGTGCGATTTTTAATGGGGGGTGATTGGGCTAGTTTTGAGTAGCAATTGGGTGGGTTTTGTTGTGAAAACCTGGCCACCCTGATGTACCTTTACATCCTTTTGAAAAAAAAAAAAAACAGCATATGCTGGTTAAAGGGATAGTTCACCCAAAAATGAAAATTTGATGTTTATCTGCTTACCCCCCAGGGCATCCAAGATCCAAGGTGACTTTGTTTCTTCAGTAGAACATGAACAGATTTTTAACTCAAACCGTTGCAGTCTGTTAGTCATTTAATGGCAGTGGATGGGCACCAAACCTTTAAAAGTAAAAAAAAAAAAAAAACATGCACAGACAAATCCAAATTACGCCCTGCTGCTCATGACGATACATTGATGTCCTAAGACACAAAACGATTTTTTTGCAAGAAACTAAACAGTATTTATTACTTGCACTTATCCTGGTTGTTCAAACCGTTTTAAAGCTGAAAGATTATGTTTGCTTGCGTGAACTCATCCGGGACTGTTGACTGACTGTTCACCGATTCCCAACTTCTGAGCCTGATCGCTTGAAGTTATGGTTGCTTGCTCTTCGGCTGGATATCAACACGCCCATACAATTAGTAAAAGTGTGGAGGGTCTGCAGCGATCATTTTTCCCCTTCCAGCGTTTGCGTAGAGGGTAAATAATGATATAAATACTGTTCAGTTTCCGATCGTTTTGTGTTTTAGGACATCAGTATATCGTCACGAGCCGCAGGGTTTAATTTGGATTTGTCGGTGCATGTTTTTTTTACTTTAAAAGGTTTGGTGCCCATTCACTGCCATTGAATGACTAACAGACTGCAACGGTTTGGGTAAAAAAATCTTGTCTGTGTTATACTGAAGAAACAAAATCACTTACATCTTGGATGCCCTGGGGGTAAGCAGATAAACATAACATTTTTATTTTTGGGTGAACTATCCCTTTAAGTCGGTTTTGATGCTGGTTTTAGCTGGTTTAAGCTGGTCCTTAGCTGGTTTAAGCTGGTCATGTCCTGGTCCCTCCTGCTCAGGACTAGCCTAAGACCAGCACATGACCAGCTAAGGACAGCTAGAGACCAGCATAAACCAGCTAAGAACCTACCTAACCAGCATATGCTGTTTATTTTTTTATTTTTTTTATTTTTTTTTCAACAGGTCATAAAACAACAATGTAGTATTTATAATAATATAGTGCTCCAATCTGTTCTTAAAATAATTACATAAAACCATTTTGTTTAACACTTATGCAAGAGAATCATGCCCACAGCTAAAGTTAAGCTGCTAAACTGTAAACACATAACAAAACAATAATGGTTAGCTGCGTTAGCTGAGTGCTAACGTGACTAACTGATGAAACAACACAGTTTGTAAACCAAAATATGTCTGAGTTACATTCTTTATTATTAAACAAAGTAATTTGAACAGTGACAGTCTACATTAATCAACAGATTTTTAGGAAATAGTGGGTTCACAGCGAATTATCAGAACTATTTAAATAAGACAGTAATATAGTAGTTTACCTGGAAACCTAAAGCTGCACTAGGTATACATCACATATTAGTACAACAGATATTTTGAGCACTCACTTGAAAATATACACATACTGTATCAATCGTACTTACAGGTTGTGGTTCGAAGACGCTTGTTAGTCCAAATAAAGAACATTAGAAGATAAAGAGGATAAAAGCCCAAATTAGAGAAGCAGTCCTTGGTAAAATGACAAGCACACAACAAAAAGTTTGAGTTGTATTGCTGTGGTATCGTGAAAAAAAATAAAAATAAATAAAATTCCCACTGATTCTTCACATCATCTTTCGATGGCGATTCAGAATCGATTATTTTTTTTTTTTTTTTTTTTTTGAGAGGCAGTATCTTTATGTATAATGCACTTTTCGGATTAACAACTTTGCAGACTGTTTACATTGAAGGGTAGCTACATTACATACTTCAAAAAAATATATTTTATATAAAACCTATATGACCTGCTCTTTAAATTAAATATAGGGCTAGCTGATTAATCAAAAAGTAATCGAAACCAAAATTCAGAACCTCTATCCTGCGTCTTTATATATTCAGTAAAAACAGTAATATTGTGAAAAATTATTGCAATTTAAAATAACTGATTTCTATTTGAATAAATTTCAAAATGTAATTTATTCCTGTGATGCAATGCTTAATTTTTAGCATCCATTACTTCAGAGTTACATGGTCCTTAAGAAATCATTCTAATATGCTGATTTGATGCTTAAGAAACATTTTTTTTATTATTATTGATGTTGAAAACAGTTGTGCTGCTTAATATTGTGAAAACCTACAGTTGCAATCAAAATTATTCAACCCCCTTGACCTGCAAGACATTTTGCTGCAGAGAACAGCATTTTGTGAAAACAATTCAACAAAGGCTTAAGTAAACTATTAAAGAAAGTTTATTAAGACACATTTGAATAATTCTGAGAACGTAAGTTGATGAATAATGGAAAATTTTTTTAACTGGCTCTAAACATTCATGTTCAAAATTATTAAACCCCTAAAAGTAAATTTGGTGTAGAATCTTTTATTATTTAAAACCACCAAAAAACACTGCTTGGAAATGCTTAGATGCTTCTGTCGCCTTTCTGCTGCAATCTTGGGCCATTCCTCACCTGAAAAAGCTTTCAGATCACTGATAATCTTTGGTTTTTACTTTGCCATTGCTTGCTTCAAATTCAACCATGTATTTTCAATGAGAATTACATCTGGAAACTGAACAGGCCACTTAAAAACATTCTATGACTGATCCCTGAACCAAGCGTAAGTATATTTGAACGTATACTTTGGGATGATTGTCCTGCAGGAAAGTCCATTGATTATTAGCTTCAGACATTGCACAAAAGGCATCACAATGTTTGCCAAAATGGTCTGACACTTTAATAAATCCATGATATCCTTTGTATGGTCAATTGTTCCACTTCCTGCTACAGTAAAACAACCCCATAACAGGACTGGCCCACCTCCATGTTTGATGATGGAGATGGTGTTCTTCTGCTTATAAGCTTCGTCTTTTTTGCACCCGACGTTCCTCTGATCCATACATCCAAAAAGTTCCAGTTTGGTCACATCACTCCATAAAACATTCTTCCAGAACTCCACAGGTCTATCCAAATGAATTTTAGCATGTTCAAGTCAGCCTTTTTGTTCTTCTTGGTCAAGAGTGGTATTCAGCAAGATTCCTCAACATGAAGACCATATTGTCTAGTGTTCTTTTTTAACATGCCATTGAAATGTTTTTCCTCCTTTCGTCGGGTCATCTTGTAAGTCTTTGGCTGTACATTGCAAGTTTTTCTCAGTTGATCTGATCAAACATTTTATGATATTGTGCTTTTTTGTTCAACAGCATAATTTTGATTGCAACTGTACATTTGAACTTTGATGATTAAAGTTCAAAATAAAAGTCATTAAAAAAAAAAAAAAATCTTACTGACCCCAAACTTTGAAACATTAGTGTACATTTATACTGTTATCAATCTTGAGTTTAACATTAGAAGCTGTATAAATAAACATTAGTTATTGTGTCATAAATTAACAGTTGACGACAATATAAAATCAAAATTCCTATATAAAAATCATACCAAATCTAATTACATACAGGAAAAGTATTTGTATCTGCGAGTGCAGATCTCTAAATATGAAAGCTTAGCAGCGAGCGACATGTGAAACTGTATCCTGTTATCATATATCATGTTCTTCAAATTTTCTCAGCATGGCAAAAAGGATCATGCATATCTCCAGGATATGCGAAATCTGCTTAGATAAAGGAAAGACGCTCAATGAATAATTCATTGCAGAGAAATCCAATAGCTCAATCTAAGCTTACTTGACCTTAATTTGAACAATCTCCAATAATATGATCTCTCTCTCTCTCTCTGTCTAGATCATGAGGCCTGCAGTGAAGTTATCAGCTGTAGTTTAGCTTTGCACGGACACCTGTTGAGTGTGTCTGCAGGCCACGTTCAGCTGAGCATCACAGATGCGCCGCAGGTCGAAACAACACCAGAGGAAGCCGTGTTTCACAGAGCGGTCGTTGTGCTCTCTTGCGCCTCCTACAGGAACCAGATTCTGCATGTGTTTCTGAGACCTGCTCTGTTAGCATTAGCCATGCAAAGTGCAAACTCCAATAGAAAAGGTGTGAGAGAATTTTTTTTTTTTTAAATAAACGTTATGTTTTATTTTGGATTAGCGTGTTTTACCAATCACAATGTAATTTGTGTTCTAGATGACATTTACAACTGTTTCAACTTCCTGAGGAACATGTTCTCCAATGAATTCATTCTTTGCCCTGGGGACTCGGTTCTGGTTAGACCACATTCACAAATTGTTTTTGCCATTAAAGTTGTTGCTAAAAATTTGAGAATCAGTTTAAAACCAGATTGTGCCTCGTTGAGCTCTTCAAGAGTTCCTCGTGAAGTCCTTAAAAGATTTTCTCCTCTAGTCTGTAATTGAATATATTTTCCTGACATGTTATTGTATGTGTGTTTTTTGTAGGACTTTGAAGAAGCATGTTATTTGCTCATGAAGCGTGGAGTGTTGCAGGTATTGGAGCATGAGATTGTGATGTTAGCGAGCGGTCACAGCACCCTGACTTTCTTGTGTTCGCTTCTGGAGCCCTTCCTGCAGGGATACCAGGTGACACCTTATAAACAATGTGCAAATGTACACTGCCACTCAAAAGTTTGGAGTCAGTACGATTTTTTTCTCTTCTTCTTCTTCTTCTTCTTCTTCTTGTTTTAATCAGCTAGGATGCATTTCAATTAATCAAAACATCAGGGAAAACTGAAAAAATGTATCAAGGTTTCAACAGAATATTAAGCAGCACAGTTGTTTTTAACATTAATAATAAAATGAAATGCTTCTTGAGCCAATTAGCATATTAGAAAGATTTCTGAAGGATCACGTGACACTGAAGACTGTAGTATAGATGCTGAAAATTCAGCTTTGCATCACAAGAATAAATCCTTTTTTTTAAATATATTTCACAATATTACTCTTTTTACTGTATTTTTGATCAAATAAATGCAGTCTTGGTGAGCATAACAGACTTCTTTCAAAGACAATAGTGTATACTTACTAAACAGCCTAAACAAACAAACACACACACCTACTCCAAAGAAAAAGACCCCTCCCCTCATTGCTCCGCTCCCAAATTCATGAACGTGCAATCAACACAGACAATGGCTTACAGTTAGCACACACCAGCTCCAGACAAACAATGGCAGTGCACCTTTAAAGGGACAGTATACCCAAACATTTGCTGTTTAAGAATTAGTTAACTTCCAGAACAAAAATTACAGATGATTTACTCACCCCCTTGTTCATGTCTGTCTTTCTTCAGTCGTAAGTGCCTGTGAGTTTGAACTTCCAAAATGTGGTTAAAAATGCAGCTTTAAAGGGCTCTAAATGATTAGATTAGATTAGATTAGATGAACTTTATTAATCCCAAAGGGAAATTAAATTGTTTCAAATGATCCCAGTGTCTACGGAAACAATCGGTCATTTTCTTAAATAAATTAAAATGCATTATATTATGCTAGATGTATATGCTAGATAAGACCCTTCTTCTTTGGCTGGGATGATTTAGAGTCCTTCGAAGCTGCATTTAAACTACATTTTGGAAGATCAAATTCGCATGCACCGTTGAAGTCCACTATATGGAGAAAATTCCTGAAATGTTTTCCTCAAAAAACATAATTTCTTTATGACTGAAGAAAGAAGGACATGAACATCTTGGATGACAAGGGGGTGAGTAAATTATCTGTAAATTTTTGTTCTGGAAGTGAGCTAATTCTTTTACTTACTCACCCTCAGGCCATCCAAGATGTTGGTTTTTTTTTTTTTTTTCTTCAGTGGAACAGTAAAGAAGATTTTTAACTGAAACCTTGGTCCTTGGAGATTCAGAAAGTGCAAGCAAGCGGCTACTGGCCCTTTTTTAGAGTCAAAAAAAGCATATCAAGCAACGCAAAATTATTAAGTGTGGCTTCTGACAATATATTGAGGTCTTATGAAGCAAAAAGATCGGTCTGTGCAAGAAAAGGAACATTATTTACAACATTGTTACCTGTAATTCATAGCCTCAGGTAAACAGTCCAGAATGATGTCCAGTTAACGAACAAATCATTTTTTTGAACTGGTTCTTTTTAGTGAACTGAATAAGTCATTTTACCAAATCAAAATGAACTGTCTAAAACAGATAATAGCTCAAACCAACACAGACCTACAGTCACTCAGACTCATTTTTATGGTTTCTCTTTGTGTATAGAAAAAGGTGGGCTGATGAAGACTAGTTCACTAGTTCACTTTATATGCTTCAGACATGTAAACATCTGTTTTTCACTAGTTTGAACTGTCAGAAAGAACCAATTAATGGAAAAGCATCAGACTTCCCTGTTTGCCTGCAGCTCTGGATTACAGGAAATAATGTTGTAAATGGTTTTCATTGTATTGCACAGACTGATGATTTCACTTCATAAGATCTCAATACTGCTGACATGCTTTCAAAGTGATGGTAGCAGCTGACTTGCATTTTATCAATCACCAAGGACCATGTTTTAGCTAAAAATCTTCTTTTCTGTTCTACTGAAGAAAAAAGTCACCTACATATTGGATGGCCTGATGGTAAATTAACAGCAAGTTGTCGTTTTTGGGTGAACTATCCCGTTAACTAGTAAACTGGCCAATTTATTAATTGTTTTCACATAGAAAACATTCTTAGGTTTAGTAACTGCTATTGAATGTCATATTAAGTTAGTGTGTCTCTTTGTGTAGGTGGTGTGCCGCTACCTGTGTGAGGAGACCAATGAGAACCTAACGGAGAAGGAGTTTATTCTTGCTGTGAGGAATTTTGCACTGAAACTCATATTAGCAGGTAACTAAATTTAAATTGTTTAGACACCAGGTCCTGTTTACACTTAGTATTGACATCTGCCTCAACTGATCTGATTATGCATGTCCTGTGCTGTGTCCGCTTGCGATTAGATCTGCTAGAGGTGTAGCAATTGTCTCAGACCACAAAAAGAAATTTCAATCTTCTGTAGGGATGTGCACGAGTACTCGATTAATCGATTACTCGAACCCATCAGCGACGATCGAGCATGAAAATGATGATCGATTGACTCTAAAAATTTGCGGGGCTTCAGTTGCCGTTGTTTTAAATTAACGGGAGAAGCGCATCCACTACGTTATCATTGGCACGTAGTTCAAGCTCACATGCATTTTGTGTAGATAAATACAATTTGTAATATAACATTTACATATTTATGTATCTAGGCTATGTGATTAATTTTATATACAATGCATCATGTAGAAAAAGCACTTCAGCTTCACCTCATGCTGTTATTTCTTTTAAATGTTTACTGTATACTGTGACGCAAACGCCCTTCCCCTTGCTTAAACTCCACCCCCGATTAATCGAGTACTCGTTTCTCAAACCTGTGTATTAATCGAAATGAAATATGATCAGAAATGCCCATCCCTAATCTTCTGTTGTCTCTGTGTTTGCGATCATGTCATCAGGCCGTCTGAAGTGTTATGAAGCTTTATCCTCAGACCTGCAGAAGAACGCTTTAGCAGCCCTTCTGAGGCTCAAAGCCGTAAGGAAAGTCAAAGTGTAAGTCCATCTATATAAAGTCTCTATTTCATCAGACATGTTATGGGCTTTTGAAGTGTTATGGTTGTTTAACTGACATGAACACTCTCTCACAGTGGAGACCAGGTGACGCTGAAGGTAAACAAGATTGCAGTGAACTCATTGGAGGATACGCTGGGTAAGAGTCATATCTTATAAAATAGCTAGTGTTCCAGTATGGCAATGTTTGAAATGGCAATCTAACATGCTAGCCTAATTATTTCTGCAGTATATATTGTGCATCCTAAGCAGTGTTGGGCATGCTACTTAAAGGAACACTTGGAGAATGAGCCTATTTCCAAAAAAGTGGAGTGTTCCTTTAAAAAAAAGTAATTATTTATAGTTACTAGTTACTTCTCACAAATAGTAACTGGGTTTAGTAAATGAGTTAAGTCATTTAAGTCAGTGGTTCTCAATCCTTGTCCTGGGGGACCCCTGCTCTGCACATTTTGCATGTCTCCCTTATTTAACAAACCTGATTGAAATCATCAGCTCGTTAGTTCAGTTTATGTATCTCTCTCCTAACGAGCTGATGATCTCAACAGGTGTCTTAAATAAGGGAGACATGCAAAAAGTGCAGAGCAGGGGTCCCCCAGGACCAGGATTGAGAACTACTGATTTAAGTAACTTGAATGCCCCCAATATTAAATATGGTAAATTAATAAAAACATTACAAGCTCCAGTTCTTCCCATGTAAACTCATCTCTAATGTAATCATGCCCATGAGCGACTCCGCTTTTCAAATTTTAAACATCCACGTGAGACGCACAGACATGTAGGTAAATGCCCACTCCGTAAACAAACGTGAACATTCATCAAGTTTATCTCGGCTACTTTTCATTTCTGGAAGAACATGCTGAGAGGAATAAGTCAGAATTTACCTCAGAAGAAGAATGCAAGAATGCAAATTATAGTAATGCCACATTTTATTGTCAGTAACGGTAACGGCATTGTAATGGGGGAAACAGTAATTCGTTTAAATATTCGTTACTGAAAAAAGTTGACTTTAGTAACACAGTTTATTCATAACGACATTATATCCATCACTGGTCATAAGTTAATTTGGAAGTATACAGAAAAATTACACTGTGTACAATACTATATCCCAAAATGCAATGTGGTCGATTTTTTTCACCAAATAAAAAAACAAAACATTATTTAGTATTTAAATCAGGTAAACTTTGAAGAATTTGTTTTATGAGATGTATTTTTATTTTTTATTTTAATAAGATGGATTTTTCTTTAAAAGTATCCTTGCTAAATAAAAGTAATAATTTCTATAATTTCTGTCTTTAATATGTACTATTAAAGAATCTTTTTGAAGTTGAATTATATTAAATGTTTGCCTTTACTGTATTGTTTGTATTGAATGAATGCAACAACAACAACAACATCTAAATATGTAATAAGTAAAACGTAAACCAGTCAATGCACACACATATTTATAAATTAAATAATTCTTCTAAAGAAGAACTAAAAGGTTTTCCGCATTGTTTTTTTTTGGCCCAGATTTTAATCCTTGCTTATAAAATGTACTAATTTGCTTTTAAGTAAGTTAAGTTTTAAAAGTTTCCTCCCACAGAATTTGTTTGTTTGCCTCATTTTCCACTGTGACCCAGTTTATGTCTTGCTGTGCCATACTGCCATGACCTCCTGCATCTCCGTTCTATTTTACAGCTATGCTTGTTTACTTTTCTTTTCCTCTGTCACACAGGAGGTAAAATTTCTACCCAGAAGCCCATCCTCGCTCGACTGTAGTCGTATACGCACACGTGGAGTCTCTGGAGGGCCAAACGAAACTAAACTGCCTTCATTAACATAATGCCAAATTTTGCAAGGTGGCATGGCTTCGCTGACTACAAAGGTTACCTGTCATCGAGCTTTAAAGGGACGTCACAGGTTTGCCATCTGGGACACCCACGCTAAGCTAGAAGCACTCTTTTTATCTCTCTCCCTCTTCGACAAACTTGACAGCAGGTTGCCGTGTCTGTGATCGCCTTCGATCTTTACCGTGTCTTTATCAGACGAGTTTTAAACTGCTCTGATGTTGCCAAGTATATGAAGACAGTGACACTTTTGATTTTTTTATTCGCGTTTGAACATCCTGTTTAGACCGTTTGTGTGTGTTTTATCTATGTCTGCACTAAAGAGCCTTTGCTTTAATTCGAAACACTGTTACTGTTTGTTCTCACTGGATTTGTGTTGGGTCTGTTATCTTTTCTTCGTGACTTGTCTGAATTGAACTGTTTTCTTTTGCTCTCTAGATATATGGCCGTCTGTTGTGTTTGCTACAGATCAAGGTTTTTAGGGATCGTGTTTCAAAAATAGGTCACTCAAGTGTGTTATCTCTGTCAGCTAAAGAAAAAATGTCCTTTTATAAATGTTTGCTCTCGTAAAGGAAACCCGCAGTTAAAGGAACAGTTTACTCAAAAATAAAAATGAGCTTTTACTCACTCTTAGTCCAACTAAGATGTAGATGAGTTTGCTTCTTTATCAAATTTGGAAAAGTGTTGCAATACATCGCTTGCTTACTATTCGATCCTCTGCAGTGAATGGGTGCCGTCAGAATAAGAGTCTAAACAGCTGATAAAAACATCATAAGTAATCCATACCACTCCAGTCTATCAATTAACAAATAAACAAAGCTTCAAACCATTGCTTCCAGCTAAAATATGAGTCAATAATATTAGCCATAATGATGGACCTTAATGATGGACAAGTCATTAATTGATGGAGTGGAGTGGTGTGGATTACTTGTTGATTATTATAATGTTTTTAATCAGCTGTTTGGACTCTCATTCTGACGGCACCCATTCACTGCAGAGGATCCATTAGTGAGCAAGTGATGTAATGCTAAATTTTTTTCACATCTGTTGAAGAAAACAAACTTTTACACTATGTATAGCCTGAAGATGAGTAAATTTTCAGCTACTTTTCATTTTTGGGTCAACTTCTCCTTGATTAAGGATGAGCCAAATATGGAGATACTTTATTGCCAAAACAGTGTTTACATGCCTCGTAAACTGCTGCTTTTCTGATACAAAACAATAATGCGTATTAAAGTGACGGGTTTTATTTTATGAATTACTGCATTGTTTGGTTATTTCATCATATCTTTCAATAATAATATAATGAAATATTTTTTTAATTAAAATTAATCAGATGATACAGAGGCATGTCGCACAAAATTGCTGAATCTCTGTTTGCTTGATTTAACACCTCTGTAATGTTTTATTTCTAAAGCATTATATCCATGTTTCAGAGTTAATCAATTAAGAATGAAGTCGTACTGATCCAGATTTCAATATTAGACACAATTAGGCTTTTAAAGTTGTGTGAAGTTGATGCCGTGTCAGTTTCAGTTTCATGTAGTTTCGATTTTTCACACTGCAAACCAAAAAGAACTACAACGTTTAGATACATTTATGTGCTGCATTTTTTTTCTAGAAAAAAAAAATCTATAATGTGCCCTTTGTGTGGATTTCAATGGGAATTCAGGTATATTTTTATCCTATATTTTGAACCAACAGACATTATTATCAATGACAAAACGCAAGCCATGAGTAAAGCCATAGCATCCATCCACCCTGGGTTTGGGTCGATTCTTGCACAGTTCAGCAAATTAAGTAAAAACGCTGAAACCATATTTATGTTAACATTGACAAGCAGCTTTTTACATAATTAGATGAATTCATCTTGTGGATTTGAAATGGTTTTGAAAGAATCTGGAAATCACTTCTTTTGACTTTTGGACATTTTGTATTTTTTTTCTATCTATGGATTGTCTTTCTAATAATGTTAATATTGTGATTGAACAGTGTTTCTGTTTAATGAATTTTGGAGAAACGGCACTTGTGCTACAAAACTAAAGATTAAATATGCTTTGAAGCTAAGTTAAACTTAAATGCTGACTATATCGTGTGTGTTTTGTAATATATACTGTATATGATTAGTATTTTTGGTTCCCTTTCAGTCGTTCACTTTGACGTTGTGTCGAATGTACGGCACTAGGGGTCGCTCTTGGGAGGCCAAACACTTCTGACAGATTTGAGAAAAGGCCAATAGCTGTGTTTTCATCCAACTATTTTTATGCACATTTTGAAATGGCGCATTAAAAACGCTGGATGGAAATGCCAAGATCCGCAAAAATGTAAAAAAAAAAAAAAAAAGTGCATAAAAACGTATGCGCACAATTGAGTAGGATAAACTTTTTATCTGATAAGAGAAAATGTGCATAAACTATGATGGAAACACATTTACTGAATTAATTCCACCATGCGCATCAAAAGTCATGTGACTTTGCACGATAGGGTGGGATAACTTGACTAACCAGTGGACCGATCTTGCTGCACAGCATCTAAAATGTTGTTTAGGTCGTTCTAAAATGCCTGAGCGCAATGTCTGTAATCAAAGCATTTCTGTATAACCATCTTACATGACTGCTTTCCTAAACAGCAGCCATCCACCTCCAAAAGCACTGACAGCATTTATTGTGTTTTGTGTGCTCACTCTGAGGCAAGTAATATGAAAATTATTATATTCAGTGGCTTCTCCTAATTTTATTAGTAATATTTAGTGCCAGTTTATCAGGAAGTGACAAATTTGTTCTCTTTGACTCAGTGGATTGCTTTATTTGCAGATGTTTTATGCGATATTCCAGTTTAGTTAAATTCACATCTTTGGATGGAAACATAGCAAATTAAATTGGGTGTGCAGAATTTGCATAGCTGGCCACGCCCTGGACATTCAGGTATAAATAGGCCGGCGTTGCATCTGTTCACTTGTTCTGTTTTTGCAGCTTCATTCACCTTTATTACCTCGTCGTTGATACTACGGTGCGGGCAGCGGTCTCACAGCTAAGTGTTGTGAGAGTACCCCTGGGTGCTTCGTCAGCGATCTCTAAGAGCTATTTTTTTTTTTACTAAAAGAGTAATTTCTTTTAAATACCTTGCACAGTTGGGATTGTGTGTCGTCAAACGTGACTTTTCAGCCGTGCCCTTCTGGTTCCGGCTTTTACCTCTCTCCTAACAATTGCCACACTGTTTGTTCAGTGTTTGGGCCAAACTCACACTGAAGCAGCGCTTGTTGATGGCTCATGTTCCACTTGCGAGGACATGACCATGGGCACGCTGCGCTCGCGAGTCACGTTCTTTTCTAAGAAATCACGGTTCACTTCGACGGCTTCCCACTACGGTCCTTCTACTTCTGGGTACGAGGTTGCAGCAATGTGCGTTGAGGGAGAGCAGAACACTCGTTCTTCGCGCAGCAGTACAAGTTTGAAAAATCATCTCAGTATGGGTGTTTTTTCTTGTTCGAGGCTTAAAACGAGGAAGAATGGTTGGCTGCAGCATCGAAAGGTGGGTGTGAGCCATCTGAAGCTGAAGCCTCGACTGGGCAGGCTTCTGTGGGGAACGAGTCTCAGACCATGGCCATCCTGCAGGTGTACCAAGAGTGCAACACAAGAGTGATCTCGATCCAGAGTTACTGCAGGAACTTGCCTTAGGTGATTGATTATTCTCTGAGAGCCACTTGATGCCCCATTTCCTAAGTTGGTCTTTCCGGCAACACCGTGGAAGAGTTTGCTGAAATGTTCTCCACGGTGAAGAAGCAGACAGAGGCAAGTACATCCTGCCTCGGCGTGGGTCAGGTCCTTGCTCTGCACCCCCTAGGCAGTAACCCCTACAGTACCTGCTCATCATCGAGGACGGCCTCCTGCAAGGACTGCAATCCGAACGATCCCATGCAGTTTAGCAAACCTTCATCAATAATCTCTGGGCTGGGACGCTGTATGCAACGGGCAAGCAGCCTCCAGGGTCTGGACGGGTGCTCGACTGCTTTGGCATATCAACTGCCTGATGCATTGTGTTTCTGGCATTGAGGAGGTTCCGACCCTTCCAAAGCAAACATGTCTTGATCCGCACAGACAACACAGCAACTATAGCGTACATCAACCAACAGGGCGGAATGACCTGAAATGGTACAATTTTGTCAATTTGTGTTGGTAAAGGACCCACAGAGATGTGGTATCAGATCTGTGCTAGGGGTGGATAGGCACATTTCTGCTTAAACCCTTGTTTATGTGGTGTATGTGGCTGCAATTTTCACAAACTTCAACACGGTGGAAGGCAGATCGGTGGGGGAGTTCTGGTTATCAGATTCCTCAGAGGTGCCCGAAGATTGAACCTTCCTAGGTTGTGACCAATCCCCTCTTGGGATCTTTCTGTGGTCTTCCAGGCCCTAAAGAGAGATCTGTTTGACCCCCTTCAGACTGACTCAGACTCCTTCAGACTCTCACGTTGTTCTGAGACCCGTCCTGAATATGTACCAACCTCTCCTTTCAGAGACCAGGTGGTGACCTTGCTAGCCATCCCCTCACAAGAAGTGGACCCCGACCTGTCTCTGTTATGCCCAGTGTGTGCCCTGCACTCAGAGGTTTAAACGTTCTGAGCAGCTTTTTGTCTGTTTTGGGGGACAGCAGAAGCGAAACACTGTCTCCAAACAGAGAATCCCCCACTGGATTGTGGATGCTATCCAGATGGCCTACCAGGCCGGAGGTTTACCCTGCCCGCTGGGAGCGAGAGCTCACTCAACCAGAGGCATGGTTGCTTTAGCAGCCGTGGCAAATGGGGACTCTTTAACAGACATACCTGTATGTAAAGCTGCAGGTTGGGCTACACCTAAAGCCTAGTTCAGACTGCATGATTTTAGCCCCGATTTTGACTCGCCGACAGGTTTTGAGAAATCGCAGACAAATGCCCGAAATCACAGGCAAATCAGTGCTCGTTCACGTGAGTGACAATCACACAGTGTGAACTATCAAAGACGCGATCTGAGAGAATCGCCGACGTGTCGCCGACACCCGTGAGATATTTGGCATGCTAAATATCTGGACCTGTCGGCGATTCAAAATCATGCCGTGTGAAAGGTGATCTGACTGAAAATCACATCGGCGATTACCTACAGCCAATGAGACAGCAACATCCAGGCCAGCGGGAAGTTGGGGGAGGAGTTACGAAGGTAGACCACAATATCAACAAGCATAGTTTCGGCTTTTTTTCTTTTCGCTGCAAATGAGTGCACATGCAATTTGTATGACAAGCTTCTTGCGGGCTACCATTTTTTTTATAATAATACCAGTCTCACGTGAGAACTTGCATGCCTGACCTCGCGTTGTTTCCATATCACTTCTCGCGTGTGTTTGGTTGTGAGACGTAGTTTGCGGACCGGGACAAAGTTGTCGGCGATTCTTCCTATTGTAAAGTCATGCAGTGTGAAACCCCCTGTCACCGATCCATCGTGCAGTGTGAACACAGCAGCGACGGAATGCTACCCCAGATAGTCATGCAGTGTGAAAACATCTGTGACGCGATTGCTTTGAAAATCGTGCAGTCTGAACTCGGCATAATTCGCCAGATTCTACAATCTGTGTATAGATCCAGTCTCTTTCAAGGTCTTAAAACACTATGACTCAGGAGACTGGCAGAGTGTAGGGCTTGGAAATGGGTCTCCCAAGATATATTAACTAAAAGTTTGGACATAGCTACTCATTTATTACTACGTCACACACTTTTTAGAATAATAATAAAGTTATTAACATTATGGATGAACTCTAATGGAAATACACTACCAGTCAAAAGTTTTTGAACAGTAAGATTTTTAATGTTGTGTTTTTTTAAGAATTCTCTTTTGCTCACCAAGCCTGCATTTGTTTGATCCAAAATACAGCAAAAGCAGTAATATTGTGAAATATTTTTTACTATGTAAATAACTGCTTTCTATTTGAATATATTTTAAAATGTAATTTATTCCTTTGATCAAAGCAAAATTTTTAGCATCATTACTCCAGTCTTCAGTGTCACATGATTCTTATACGCTATACCATTTAAAAGCTTGGAGTGATAAAAAATTACTTTTATTACGGTTTTATTAATTATTACTTTTATTTAGCAAGGATGCTTTAAAATGTTTAAAAGTGATGATAACGATATTTATATTGTTACAAAATATTTTTATTTCAGATAAATGCTGATCTTCTGAACTTTATATTTATCAAGGAAGCCTAAAAAAAACCCTGCTGAGCTTTTTTCAGCATAATAATAATAATAGTAATAATAACAATAATAATATGTTTTTGAGCAGCAAATCAGAATATTGGAATGATTTCTGAAGGGTCATGTGACTGGAGTAACAAAATCAGAAAAAAAATACATTTTAAAACATATTCAAATAGAAAATGGTTATTTTAAATATTTCAACATGTTACTGTTTTTGCTGTACTTTGGCTTGGTGAGCAGAAGAGACTTCTTTAAAAACATCTTATATTTTACTGTTCAAAAACTTTGACTGGTAGTGTATGTATCATAGTAAAACAAAACTATATTTTAGTTTCTTCCATTTTACAGCCTTGCCACATTTGACATTATACCAAATATGGAGAGATGCAATTCAAACTGTATTAAAGTAGTTCCCATTCATGCACGACTCTTCTTGACTAATAAAGTAATTCATGCTTTTGGTGTAAAATACAAGAACACATTTTGTCTGTAGTTTGTCTGCTAGAAGTCCAATAAAAACAGAATCTTACATTTATTTAATTTTTACTCCATCCATCCTTGACGTTGTTGTTTTATCAGTGCTGTCCTCAAGATGGCAGACTTGGATACGGATTTACCAGCTCACATTAAGCAGTCTGTATATCTTGGGCAGTTTGATCTGTCCACCAAATGTGTGCAGCCAAGCAAAACCTTTTACTCCTATTTCCTTCCCATTTTATTCGTCTTGTCAACAGGATATCAATCAATATGCCAGCAATATTTTCAACTGAGCACACATGTCTGCTGCCCGTTCTTGGCATTTCCAGTGTTCATGCTGTAGCTACAATTCAACATATCCTAATTGTATCTGTTTAAATAGCAGTGGCCCTGTATTTCTTATTCATTTATCCATAGTTTCATTTGATTGATCAGGCTCATTTAGCAGAACACATCAACAAATTAATATTAAGCAGTGAAGTCCTGCTGTTTATTCTGCCATGTGGAACTGGGAATATAGGTTTGGCGGTAAAATGTAAAGGCAAATGCAAACAATGTACTTTAATCTGAATACACTGCTTTTAATTTGATGCAAACACAACCAGAGCCCTTATCCAGGGGGAGCCATCAAAATCCGCTCAAAAATGTATTACTTTGAATGGAAGTCAATGGAGCAAATGCTTCAGTACGCTAAATAAACTGATATTGTATGGAAACAGCTTGTCTCGTAATAAATTTTGCACCTTGCAGCTAATCTTCAACATGTTCTGCATGCTATATTGGGAGTGAGCTATATTTAGAATCTGCTAAAAAAAAAAAAATGTTGTTTTATAATAGAATTCGCAATTTTCCAGGAGAGGTTTGTTTACAGCACTTGCACACCTCCATTTCTATGGTCAGTTAACAGGCAGTGGTTACTGGCTTTTGTGAAACGCTGAAATGACTTCATAGATTGTATATGATTGACTTTCAAGTCTCATTCATTTCAAGTGCACCTGTCTGCAGCCTGCAGATCGAGGCGGGGCTGAATCTGGGGCGGGGCTGCACGTGTCACCCCGCCCACATGCCTTCTCATTGGTTGTAGGTAGATTAATGACGTCGATGCAACATCCCTCCCACAACTCATCTCATTGGTTAGTGAAATGGATTGACGTCGCTGCCACGATAAACAGGAAATGCAGTTGGAAACTATACTTATGAATTATACGTTTTATATAAACGCTGAATCCTTTGCTTATTTATTCAGCTTTCAGATGTGTACAAATCTCAATTAAGTTTTTTAAAAATGTACGCTTATGACTGGTTACATACATACATTTACAAGCAAGACATCTTTCCGCTGTTTAGTTATCCCATTTCTGGCAATCAGTGACTATAAATCAAAATGTTAACCAGTGGTGTTTATTTACAGCTTTTTTGATTATTGTCTTAATTGTTAATAAGATACATAAATGTGGAAAATTCTCAGCAAGAGTATCCAATATCCTTATGTTATTAAATTAATAAATAGAAAAGCGTTGTTAAACATCAGAGTTGTTTATAAACACAGACATTTATGACACATGAATGAATTATGACAACACATGAATGAATGTCACTGTTATTTATTTAAGATAATAATGTTCAAAGTTATTTCTGATTCTCCCTCCCAATCTAATAGTGACACGCAAAACAGCAGTCTGGGTCCTCTGTGCCATCATAATATCCGGTAAGGCAACCATGTTTCCCATTTCCATAATAACCGAAGCGTGTCTTGAATAGCGTTTTACATATCTTGCATTCCTTGATTTCAAAAGGCACCATCAATGTTTCAAGCCATTTTTCCCAGTTCACAACACCTGTAGCCTGTCCTTTCCTATTTTCTTCCCATTGTTGTTGCCATTGTTTCTTTAATTTATTTTTAATAATACTCTTAATTTCTGTTCTACTAATACTAACTGTAAAATCAATTTGATTATTTTTAGTAACTTCCTTTGCTATTTTATCTGCTATTTAATTTCCCTTAACTCCATAATGTTTTCAACGTCATTACTTTG
Source organism: Garra rufa (assembly GCF_049309525.1). NCBI lineage: Eukaryota > Metazoa > Chordata > Actinopteri > Cypriniformes > Cyprinidae > Garra > Garra rufa. Next base: position 15,945,017 of record NC_133373.1, on the reverse strand, counting down.
CCACCAATGAGATGAGTTGTGGGAGTAACGTTATCTTGACATTATTAATTTACCTACAACCAATGAGAAGGCATGTGGGCGGGGCGACACGTGCAGCCCCGCCCCAGATTCAGCCCCGCCTCGATCTGCAGGCTGCAGACAGGGGCTTCTCATTCATTTTGACCAAGTTAAAAAAAAAAAAAAAACTGTCACACGCGCTCACAGTTTGCCATTTCCACCTCTACCAGAAAACCTCTGATGAAACCGTGACTGTGAGGTCTGTTCCGTGTCATACTGTCTTAAGGTCACATCTAATTATCACAGCCCAGACTTTTTGTCCACTGCAGATTTTTTCAATGTCACTGGACATATTTTCAAAGTTTCATCGTCTGATGATATCAAACACATTGGCTGCGTCTAAAAGTAACACAAGTCGCATATTTTAAAAAGCGACGCAGACAGTGGGGGTGCACACACATGCTGGGTGTGATGTCGGGAAATGGCACTAGCTTATGAATATTAAAAAGGTTATTAACAAATAAGTGAAAATTATGTTTTACTAGGATGATACACAGTAAATATGTGATGTATTTATGTGCAAACATTATTGTAGTCATTATATATTAGCTTGGTTATTTCTGATACTAGCTTATGCCACTTTATGGTTATTTATGTTACTTATGTTTTATTATTATTATTATTACATTTTTATTGTTGAAGCTAAAAATAATGGCAAATATATTCTATTTCATTTTCTAGTATAAATAGTGTGTTCACACTGAAAATTTAGAGAAGCGCACTTCAAATATGCGAATCATGCACTTATTCAAGAAAGGTTCCATTAAAGATTCCATGTGTGAACATAATGCAGAGGTCTTCAACCCTGTTCCTAGGGACCCGCTATCCTGAAGAGTTTAGCTACAACCCTAATCAAGCAGCCAATCAGACTCCTCAAGACTGCTTGAAAATGGCAGGCAAGTGTGCTGAAGCAGGTTGGAAATAAACTTTCTAGGAGAGTTGTTCCCCAGGAGCAGGGTTAAAGACCTCTACCATAATGTGTTTGCAGATATTTTGGATACTTGCCAAATTAACATACTTGTTTTGCTGAAAAACAATCCTACAGCTAGTTATTCTACTTTGAAATGTACATTCTGTGATATTTCAACACCATGGGTTGCCAGTTGGTGGAAAACACAACACATTGCAGCCATGGAAGCCAGCAAACGAACTAGTTCAGAAACCTTGCATCCATCTAAAAAAATCTCGACCAGAAGCATATTACAAACGTGGATAAATCAACTCAACAGCTTAGGCTTACATATAGAGCCATTTAATATTAATTTTGGATTGATCTATTTTAAGAGTTTACACCAAGAACACCCTGTTTGGACCTGGAAAATAAAAACTCAACAGCCAGAATGGAATCACGACGTTTGACTGACTGACAAATGAGTGCAGACATTAAGTGGACTGTATTTATATCTATCACAACATTGTTTTCATTCGCGTCAAATCAAATATGTCATCTAAGTCATCTAAATCTGTTCTCTACAATCAGACCGCAGCTCTCTATAGTTTGAGTAAGTGTGAATAGATCCATAGGAACTTGTCATTTCAATTTCTTAGCCTTTATGTCACTCAGTGTCATATTCACAGCTTAAAATTGAAACATAAAAAAATAATTGGTTTTTGCTTTGCATTTGAATACTCAGGAAATTAGAGGATTTGTTAAAGCAGCCTCCCGCAGTCGCCACAACCAGTCACCGAATCTTCAGGGGATAATTCACCCCCCACCGCCCTCGAGTCGTTGGACGCGCCGTTTCCTCTTCCACCGGGAAGCGGCTCCGTCAGATGAGTGTTCAGGAGTGTCAGCACCGTGGGAATCTCCGTCAGCGCGCTACTGACAGCGAAATAAATAATGATTCTCACATGGCAACCGCAACGAAGTGACAGCCTGGAGATGATTTAATAAAGTTCAATACAATCTAATTGAAGTTGTGAGCGAAAGCCTCTTGAGAGCGATCCCTTTCTGGATTTGTCACAACCTCTGAAGTGCGAGTTATCACTGTGGGAGAAACACACGGATAAACTACACATCTGATGGTGACTGAACTTAAACTGGGTTCACAGACTTTACACTTGCTCTCAGCATAAGGTATGAACTTTTTGTGGACATATTACCCTGACCTCGATGTTCTCTGGACATTTGGGACTTCCATGGATTTCGGACACCACCATACTACCATACTTTACAATAAGTCCAGGAAGACTTTTAGAATCAAGATCCAGAAAATATTTAGACACTTAAGGCTGAAATACACTACATGACAGGCATTTTTAAAGGCTATACTTCCTGAGTTTGTAAATGGTTACAGAGAAAAACTAAACTATCATAGGATCTCACACTACCATTTTTTCAAGTTGTTCCGAACACATCAAACTCACACAGAAACATGCGCCTTGCTGCTGGAAGCATGGCAAATGAAAACAATATTTAAATCAAAATATCAAACGTGTTTTATGTCCTCTGACTAGATGGAATCATAGTCTAAAGTTTTTTTAGTTTGTGCTCATCACATACTACATGATTGAAATCAGTTGTCTCCCACTGCCCAAAATCTGCTGACTAGCTTTGACTTTATAGGCAACTAGTGTCAACTCCTCCAGACCATGACTTGGGGGACAAATTGGGACACAAGATGGAGTAAAAGTTCTGCTCTTATAAATTATATTTGGACACTTTTGGGTGTCAAATCTTAGTAGACTGTTAATGAGCTGTGGAACTTAACCTGTGGTTACTCTGCTAGAACACCTGTGTGAATTTGACGCAAACTGAAAAAAAAAACAAAAAAAAAAAAAAAACACAGTAACTACAACAATAATATAGCGATTACAGGGGTTCAAGCATTTATTTATTTATTTATTTTTTTGGCAAATACAGGTAATTGCAATAGAAATATTATGTTTTGTAATGGTTATGACTGTTATAGCACCAGCTGTGGTCTGATGTCCTTAAAACTTAGGATAACCTGTCGCATTTGCTCAGCAGGTTTTGTGAAGTTTTGAGGTTTCCTTTAGGCTTTATAGGATTTTGGGCAAATTCAGACTGGCCCCTTTTCTAAACAACCCTTGTTATAGCTTTCTAAAGGGTAATTTGATAGCAGTGGTTCTAGATGCAAAGTTGTCTGAAAAAATAAGTTTTATCGTATGATACAAATATTGCACGAATGTGCGAAAAAAACGTACGACGTACAATCATTTACACCCTCGAAAAATGTGTTATCATTGTTATCATCGGCCAGTGGTGGCAATGTTTTTTGAGATACACAAATGTCCTTGTAGACACTTGTGGCACTTCGGACCCAGACTGTGCACACCAATTTTCACGTTGATAGGACACATGGTTGCACAGTTATAGCCACCACCAAGTGGCAAAGCTCTGCGGTTTTTCCCCCTGTGAACTCAGATTGAGCTCTGACATAAATGTTCTGAGTTAGGTGGAGATATCTCATTCCGTTCAAGAGTTATAGGCATTTTACTAAAAGTGGCCTTGCCCCTTTCGAACGTTTTGGCGGCACTTTGTGATGGTGAGCGAAAGTGTTTTTAACTAATTATTAATATTCACTCTTCAGAGAATCTTTCTGCACTTGTTTGATTCCGATCGGGTGAAAAACCCAGGACTAGTTCGCAAAAGTAGGTTTTTTGAAAAAATGCTAAATACCCGAAATGTCACTGAGGAGTGCATTTTGTCCGGCATGAGCCAAGGATTCCAACAACATGAGACACTTGAGCCTGCAAACTTTATCAGTTTGCCCACTGATAAAGAAATGATCAGTCTATAATATTAATGGTAGGTTTATTTTAACAGTGAAATAGTGAGTGAGAAGAGTGAAATAAGTATTTGATCCCCTATCAGTCAGCAAGATTTCTGGCTCAGATGTGTCTTTTATACAGTTAACAAGCTAAGATTAGGAGCACTCTCTTTAAGGGATCTGTATAAATCTGTATAAAAGCAATCAATCAATCATATTTCAAACTCTCCACCATGGCCAAGACCAAGGAGTTGTCCAAGGATATCAGGGACAAGATTGTAGACTGGAATGGGCTACAAGACCATTGCCAAGCAGCTTGGTGAGAAGGTGCCAACAGTTGGTGCAATTATGGTCAATCTCTATCGGTCTGGGGCTCAATGCAAGATCTCACCTTGTGGAGTTCCAATGATCATGAGAACGGTGAGGAATCAGCCCAGAATTACATGGGAGGATCTTGTCAATGATCTCAAGGCAGCTGGGACCATAGTCAGCAAGAAAACAACTGGTAACACTACGCCGTGAAGGACTGAAATCCTGCAGCACCCACAAGGTTCCTCTGCTCAAGAAAGCACATGTACAGGCCCGTCTGAAGTTTGCCAACGAACATCTGAATGATTCAAAGGAGAACTGGGTGAAAGTGTTGTGACCAGATGAGACCAAAATCAAGCTCTTTGGCATCAAATCAACTAGCCATGTTTTGAAAAGGAGGAATGCTGCCTATGACCCCAAGAACACCATCCTCACCGTTAAACATGGAGGTGGAAACATTATGCTTTGGGGGTGTTTTTGCACCGCATCAAAGAGACCATGTACCATCAGGGCCAGGGCATTGAAGCCAGCTAGGGCATTGAAATGGGTTGTGGATGGGCATTACCCAAAACACACAGCCAAGGCAACAAAGGAATGGCTCAAGAAGAAGCACATTAAGGTCCTGGAGTGGCCTAGCCAGTCTCCAAATCTTAATCCCACAGAAAATCTGTGGAGGGAGTTGAAGGTTCGAGTTGCCAAAGGTCAGCCTCGAACCCTTAATGACTTGGAGAGGATCTGAAAAAGAGAAGTGGGACAAAATCCCTCCTGCGATGTGTGCAAACCTGGTGGCCAACTTCAAGAATTGTCTGACCTCTGTGATTGCCAACAAGGGTTTTGCTAAGTCATGTTTTGCGAAGGGGTCTCATGTCAGCGCTTTCGGAACTCGTACGTGCTCAAACCAGTTATCTTGTTCTGCGTTCACACAGAGCACATTACTGGTAATTTTCTGGTAATGTTACAACTTTTCATACAGTAAATTTGCTTTAACAAATTTACTATGTTCTGTTGACACACCATCTCTTAATGGTAATTTACCAGTAAAGAATGTATATGTGAAAGGGGCTACTGATCTTATGTTGATTTGCAAGCCATAGCTGGCTTTAGATGGTCTCCAAACCAGGCCAGAATTCAGCTGTTTTGGTTTATATACAGTATATTTATTTTAATACATACAGTATACTTAAAGAATACTAAAGAATACGTAGATTTACCATCATCTGTAAAATCATATTTTTGATTGATTGTAGTGTTGTTTGTAAGTCAGGATGTACATGTGAAGGTCGTTTCACAGCCACAGAAGGAACCCTAATCAATGGGATATATTGAAATAACTTGCATTACTCCTCACCCACCATTTTCCAAAATACCTATGCGCCTGTATTAATAGCTAATTGAGAACATTCACAAGAAAACATTTCATGAGCATTTCCTAATTCCCCAGAGGGAGGAGAACTACAGATTTTGTCATCTTACGAGAAAGGCAGGATGCATTGAATCAAAGCAGAGCTCATTGATTCATAATGAAGCCTGTGATATCTCAGTCAGATTGGGTAACAGGACTGAAGCATAATGCTTTCACGCAGAGAAACCAAGGTCTGAAAACCCAAGACTATATTGATTTTTTTTCCCTCTGTATGATTTGTATGAAGGGGTGCATTTCATCAGGGTTTAGTCATGAAACATCACCTCTCGGCCCCGTGGGTAATGTGGCTGTACCGCCCAGGAAATTAAATTAGGAAATTAGAGCCGCAGTATTTAAATTATACTCTCAGCAGCAACTCGCTTCCTGTGTTTTACTGTTCAACATTAACCTCACTGAAAGCACCATGAGGCAATTAGAATCACCAAATCACGTACGCTAGGTTTCAACGTTTCATTATGTGAATGGTGAGCCGTGTATAATTAAAAAAGTATTGATAAACACATACCTGAGCATCAGCAGGGCACGCCGCTGCCAGGATGGCTTTCATAATTACAATATCTTCCTATCTCTCTTTCCTGAGGGCCAGAAGTGACTAAGACATTCTGATACAGGCTTATAAGAGAATAAGAGAGGTAATTTTAAAGCAATTACACAAAATTAACAGACGGTTTCTATTAATCTAGGTTATTTCCCAGTCCTTAAGTGGCACACATGCACATGCACAGTATATTACTCTTCGCAACTGGAGCATTTAAGAGTGCTGGTTTCACATTTTTCAACAAGCACTCTACAAGGATTGTCCATTAAAAGAACACATTGAATAGATTTTGGCAATTAACATTCTCATATTCTCTTATTTTAAGGACCAATTCTCATTAACTAGTTGCTTATTAGCATGCATTTTACTAGCATGTTGGCTGTTTATTAGTACTTACAAAGCACATATTAATGCCTTATTCTGCATGACCATATTCTAGATCCCTTAATCCTATACCCATACCAAAACTTAACAACTACCTTACTAACGATTAATAAGCAGCAAATTAGGAGTTTTAAGAAGCAAAAGTTGTAGATAACAGCTTAGTACTGAGAACTGGTACCTAAACTAAAGTATGACCAGTTATATGTTAGGACAAAACATTCTTAAAGCAATGTTTATGTAATTTTCGGTAACACTATAATAACTACACACTATGAACCATTATTTAAGCATTAGTCAATAGTCAATTCATCATTTATAAATCATTATCTCTACATTAATAGACAGTAGTAAGCCATTTAAAGCTATGCAGCTATAAATGCTTTGTTCTTGATTTTTAAACATATCTATAATGTGTTTAATAACTGTATTGTCATACTTTATTAATGATCAATTTATCATTTCTATATCAAGTGTTACATTATTTATGAATCAATTATTTATTTGTCATCAGTGGTTCATAAGATAATTTAGAAAATGTAAGTAAATGATTAATCAACTATTTAAATTTACATTTACACATATTATTTAGAAATATAGTAATAGTGTGTTAATAAATGCTTTATTAACACATATTCCTATTGTAATTCATGATTAATTCAGGTAGTTGTAGTTGTCAGTTAAATCTTTTTGTGAGCTCATTTAAAGTGTACACAATTTATACTTCGTAAAGCTTTTACAAAGGAGATTTAAAGGCTCAGTTATCTTATACAGTCATGTCCATATATATTTGGACACTGACACACTTTTCATAATTTCTGCTCTGTATGCCACTAGAATAGTTTTAAAATGATACAATCAAGATGAAATTGAAATGCAGACTTTAAGCTTTAATCCAAGGGGTTGAACAAAAATATAACATAAAATGCTAAGGAATTACAACCATTTTTATACACAGACCCCCATTTTAAGGGGCTCAAAAGTAATTGGACAAATAAATATAATCATAAATAAAATGTTCATTTTTATTATTTTGTTGAGAATCCTTTGCAGGCAATGACTGTCTTAAGTCTGGAACTCATGGACATCACCATAGACTGGGTTTCCTCCTTTGTGGTGCTTTGCCAGGCCTTTACTGCAGCTGACTTCAGTTGTTGTTGGTTTGTGGGTCTTTCTGCCTTTAGTTTTGTCTTCAGCAAGTGAAATGCATGCTCAATCAATTTGAAATCAGAAGATTGACTTGGCCATTGCAGAATATTCCACTTTTTTACCTTTAAAAACTCCTGGGTTGCTTTTGCTGTATATTTTAGGTCATCGTCCATTTGTACTATGAAGAGCCGCCCAAACAACTTTGCTCCATTTAACTAAATCTGGGCAGACAGTATATCCCTATACACTTCAGAATTCTTCCGGCTGCTTCTGTCACATCATCACTAAACACAGGTAACCCAGTGCCACTGGAAGCCATGCATGCTCATGCCATTACACTGCTCCACCATGTTCATAGATGATTATGTTGTAGGCTTTGGATCATGAGCTGTTCCAAGCCTTCTCCATACTTTTTTCTTTCTGTCATTCCGGTAGACGTTGATTTTAATTTCAGTTCTATTCCCGAGACGGCGGGGATGTCCTTCGAGGCGGCGTCGGCCGCTCGTTTCGAGTACATCTACGCCTGCCTGGCGGAGATGGACGCCTATAGGGTCGAGGCTGCGCAGATGCGCCCCTACTTTGCGGCGGGGGCGGAGACGCTCTTCCGCGGGAAGGCGGCGGCGTCCGCTATCTCTGTTCCGGACGCGGCTGTGACCGCTCTCTCTGTTCCGGACGTGGCGGTGACCGCTCTCTCTGTTCCGGACGCGGCGGTGACCGCTCTCTCTGTTCCGGACGCGGCATTGACCGCTCTCTCTGTTCCGGATGCGGCGGTGACCGCTGACGTTCCTCTGGCGGCGAGGCCAGCTCGCGTTCCTCTGGCGGCGGTGTCCGCTGATGTTCCTCTGTCGGCGAGGCCAGCTCACGTTCCTCTGGCGGCGGTGACCGCTCTCTCTGTTTCTGACGCGGCGGTGACCGCTCTCTCTTTTCCGGACGCGGCGGTGACCGCTCTCTCTGCTCCGGACGCGGCGGTGACCGCTCTCTCTGCTCCGGACGCGGCGGTGACCGCTCTCTCTGTTCCGGACGCGGCGTTGACCGCTCTCTCTGTTCCGGACGCGGCGGTGACCGCTGACGTTCCTCTGGCGGCGAGGCCAGCTCGCGTTCCTCTGGCGGCGGTGTCCGCTGATGTTCCTCTGTCGGCGAGGCCAGCTCACGTTCCTCTGGCGGCTAGGCCAGCTCACGTTCCTCTGGCGGCGAGGCCAGCTCACGTTCCTCTGGCGGCGAGGCCAGCTCACGTTCCTCTGGCGGCGAGGCCAGCTCACGTTCCTCTGGCGGCGGCGTCCACTGACGCTCCTCTGGCAGCGAGGCCAGCTCACGTTCCTCAGGCGGCGGCGTCCGCTGACGTTCCTCTAGCGGCGAGGCCAGCTCGCGTTCCTCTGGCGGTGAGGTCCGCTCACGTGACTCCGCTGCACGGGCCTGGCCCGCCATCCCTCCCCCTGATTCGCCTTCCCCCATTCCTCCTCCCTCCAGACTTATAGAACGTCTGGGAGCCGTTCCGTAGGGAGGGGGTACTGTCATGATCTGGGCTGTGGGGTTTCCCTCAGCCACCTGAGGTCGCTGTTCCCCTTGCACTGCACTTCCCTGATTGTTCACTCCTGTCTTGTCATTAGCACTGATTACACTCACACCTGCTCACTATTATCTGTCTATAAGAACTCTCATGTCTCACTGCTCATTCTGGCTGCATTGTCTTCGTATGTGTGTCTCTGTGTTTCTGGCTCCTGGATCTCCTGGATCTCCTGATCGTGTTTTCGGTTCTGTTTACTTTCTTTTGGTTCTAGTCGTGTCTGTGCCGTGTTGGCCTTTTGTTTGTTCTATTTTATTGTGTTTTGTTTCATTAAAATCCTTCCCCTGCATTTGGACCCAGATCTCCTCCTTCCCAACGTGACAATATATATATATATATATATATATATATATATGAAGATGCAAAATATGAAACAAGGCATAAATACTCACAAAAATTGATAACTGACAACTACTTAATGTTTTATACCCATCTGAATTAATCATGAATTACAGTAAGAATATGTGTTAATAAAGCATTTATTAACACACTGAGTAATTATGTCTAAATAATATGCAGACAAGTGCATTTAAAGTTTATTAATCATTTATTTACACTTTCTAAATGATCTTATGAATCTCTGACAACTCCTGAATAACTGGTCTGTTAATAATACAATACTTCATTTAGAAATTATTAATTAATCATTAATATATTATGAAAATACAATTATTAAAAACATTATAGATATGCTTATAAATCAGGAACAAAACATTTATAGCTGCATTTAAAAACAGCATACTATTGTCTATTATTGTGGGGATAATGATTTATAAATGATGAATTGACTCTTTACTAATGGTTAACTAATGGTAGTGTGGTAGTTATTATAAAGTCTTACTGAATTTTGTTATTAATAACTTTATTAATATTTGATACATTCTCATAACATTGAGAGAAGAATCAACATCCTCTGAATGTTATGTTGTTTGTACTTGATTAATGTTTTCATAATGTTGAAAAAAAACATTCAAATAATGTTACATTTTGAAAAAAAAAATTTAATTACTAGAATGTTGTAAGAAACATTTTGTAACCTTTAAATGACGTTCTAATCACAACAAGAAAACTGGACGTTAATGATCCTGGAATATTAAAATAAACATTCAAATACCCTTTAATTTAGATTTTTAAGAAATGTTATTCTATCCTTCAAGTGACATTTTAATATTGAAAAAAATTATTCATTCATATACTGTTTTATTTTTATTTTATTAAAAATAAAATTAGTAGAGCCATTGAATAAGTTTATAATCATGACACGAAAACTAGATTTACAGTAGATAGATAACATTTGAGAAAGACTTCAAAACAATGTTTCCAAAACATTTTTATAATCTAAATGTATTGCCTAGAGAAATGGTATACATTTAAGCATAGACTGGTTCACACAGTGTTCTACCATACCGTCCAAACAACGTCATCAGAAAAGAAGGGTAAGGTAATTTTCAAATTTTGATTATAGATTACCAACACAAATAATTATTTTCCGTGGGTTTAATAAAGAATGAATTAATTGTTCACCCAAGACTAGAGTGCTAACAAAGGGAATAAATTCCATTTTGATTTCATGTGGATTGAATGAAACAAAAAGTCAAAAATCAATATTTCATTCAGTTTATTTAAGATGTGCAACGGGGTACTATACAATCATCTGGCAATTATCACTAAATATTATTCAGTTTTATTATTCAATATTATTTCAGTATCCCTTGTGTGAGTGCATGTGTTACTGCATATGTCCTTGTTTATGTGTCTGCTGTAGTCTCTCTGGAATAGCAACAGATTTACAGCTAAAATGTCTATAGGAGAGTGAACGAATGAGCGACGAGCAGAGGAGAGAGGAGCAGAGGAGATATAAAATGGGAGCGGGGCTGGAGGTTATCGGTTTGAATCTGGTCACTCAACGCCTACTGAGTGCAGAGGGCAAGTCCTGCCACAGCCCTGGGGAAAAGCGGCACACGGAAATGAGATGTACAGCATGTCAGGCGAAAGAAATGCGAAGAGGGAGAGAAGACAGATGGAATCTATGAGCATCTCTGGCCTCAGAGGAGAGCGGGGAGGTCAGCTCATAAGAATTTGGCTGGTGTTTCTGCAGAGGTGGTCAGCTCCCACATAACTCTCCCCTCATTCCCTTTTTCATTACAACCTACACAACACAACAAGAAACCTATATTGCATTCTCTACTTTGTTCTTAACTGAAAAACTTCAAGGGGTATGCATGAAAATCCAAGATATTATTACTATTATTCATTTTATTTATTAGGGGCCAATTACCAAAGGTGCTTAATACCTTTTGTATTTGTTAGTTTTCTTATTATTCTTCTTCTATGGTATAGAACTGCTTGTGGGAAAGTTATGACAATTGGCACACTGATAGAGGACAGTCTCACCATTAACCGCAGCAAATTTGGTGTTTCTAACTCAAACTCTCTAGCCCCACCACTTGTGCAAAGTTTAACTCATGTTTATGCAAATAGCTTTTGAACTGTAAGGGCTAGAAACGATTGCACTCTGTCATTTTCATCATTAAAATGTTTTAGCCATTTAGAATTTTTTGAAAAACCTATTTTTTTTAACTCGTCCTAGACAGTTCATTTGATTTTCATCAAAATTGACACAGATCATCTTTAGATCATCCTGTTAAAGGAGTAGTTCACTGCCAGAACAAAAATTTACAGATAATTTACTTACCCTCTTGTCATCCAAGATGTTCATGTCTTTCTTTCTTCAGTCATAAAGAAATGATGTTTTCTGAATAAAACATTTCAGGAGTTCTCTCTATATAATGAGCTTCTACGGTGCCCCTAAGTTTGAATTTTCAAAATGCAATGTAAATGCAGCTTCAAACGATCCCAGCCGAGGAATAAGGGTCTTATCTAGTGAAACGATCAGTTATTTTCTAAAAAAAATGACAATTCATATACATTTTAACCTCAAACACTCTTGTCTAGCTCTGCGAGAACTCTGTGTATTCCAGGTCAATACAGTAAGGGTATTTCTCATTTTCTCCTCCAACTTCATAATTATCCTACATCTCTGCAAAAGTACCGACTCAGTGTTTACAAAGTGAACGTGCAAAGAAAGTCAAAGACCCTTTACAAAAAAAGGTAAAACAGCGATGTAGGGTGATTTCAAAGTTGGAGGAGAAAATGAGATGGGAGTTTTTCGACATACCCTAACTGTATTGCCCAGATTACACAGAGAATGCATGCGCATCACAAAGCTAGACAAGACGACGTATATACGTATATACATACATACATACATACATATACGTATATAACGTATATAAATTTTTTTGAAAATGACTGATTGTTTCGCTAGATAAGAGCCTTCTTCCTCGTCTAGGATCATTTAGAGCCCTTGCATTTAAACTGCATTTTGGAAGTTCAAACTCTGGGGCACCATAGAAGTTCATTATATGAAGAGAAATCCTGAAAAGATTTCCTGAAAAAACATAATTTCTTTACAACTGAAGAAAGAAAGACATAAACATCTTGGATGACAAGGAACTCAGTACATTAACTGTAAATTTTTGTTCTGGAAGTGAACTGCTCCTTTAAATTATCAAAAGCTTTTTGATAGATCCGTTTTTGAAAACAAATTTGACAAAAATGCTTTGTTGTTTTCAGACCAAACTTGGCGTGTTATGATAACCGTGAACTTAGGTTACCTGCACAGTTTCACCACAGTGCCACCTAGTGGTCAGAAGATATGAAAAATCACAAAACTGGTCAATTTAGATTTGGAGCAACATACTGACTGTATATTTCAGGAACATATAGACATATCTCTACAAAACTCGGTATGTGTCTTTGGCACCATGCCTTAAAGGCACTTAAAAAGATTGGCGCCAGCGCCACCTTGTGGTCAAAAATGCTAATAGCCTTTGATGATTTTTATCTATTGTCATGATACTGGTCCTGATATATTCCTTGGATCATGCTGAAAGCATCGCAACAAATTATGCCATAATCAGCCAAACGTCTTGTCCACCATTTTGATTTTATTTTAAAACCTATTTTGTCGAACTCCTCCTAGACTTTTGGTCCAATTTTCACCAAATTTCACTCAGATCATCAGACCATGCCAACAAAAAATCATCAAAAGTTTTTTGATAGACCAGAAATTGCTTAGCTACCCTTGAGCTTGACCCCCTGCTTGCAGCTATATTTTATTTTGTTTTTATTTAAAGCAACAGTACACAGAGAAATGAAAATTCAGGAAATTCTTCTTTCTTCACAATAAATAAGTTTTACCATTCTTTTTTGCAGGTGAATCATTCCTTATGCTACCAGTGTAGTTCCTTCATAGTTCCTTCATGCAAATATCATAAAAAAATGAATGAACAGTTGTGTGTCACCCAATCAGAAACAACACTGGTGTGGTATATATGGCATTCAAATTTTGAATTTTGTTGAAAAACAGTGTATTTTAGGAACATATTGACATATCGCTACGGAACTCGGCATGTGTCTTTGGCGCCATGCCCTGAAGGTACTTATAAAGTTTGGCACCACTTTGTGCTCAAAAATGCTAATAAGCCTTTGTTGATTTTTATCTATTGTCACGAGACTGATCTTGATATGTTTCTTGGATCATGCTGAAAGCATCGCTACCAATTATGCCATAATCAGCCAAACTTATTGTCTGCCATTTTGATTTTCTTTGAAAACCTTTAAAAATTTTGTCGAACTCCTAGACTTTTGGTCCAATTTTCACTAAATTTCACTCAGATCATCAGACCATAGCAATAAAAAATCATCAAAAGCTTTTTGATAGACCAAACTTGCTTAGCTACTCTTGCAGCTATATGTTATTTTGTTTTTATTTATAGCAACAGTACACCCAGAAATTAAAATTTTGTCATCATTTACTTAACTCGTTTAACTAACTTTCTTCACAATACATTTTTAAAGTTTTACCATTCTTTTTTTGCAGGTGAATCATTCCTTATGCCACCAGAGTAGTTCCTTTATGTAGTTCCTAAACGAATGAACAGTTGTGTGTCAGCCAATCAGAATCAACACGGGTGTGGTATATATGGCAGGGATGTAGTATAACTTGTTAAAATGTTCCCATTTGAATTTTGTTAGATCTTGTTTACTTGTTTGTCACCAAACTTGTTTACTTGCACGTTTTATGAAGGGCCACCATTTTTAGCGTTCTTCAGAGATTCCTTTAAAAAGAGACACCTGTAAACAAACCGATTTTCTTGAAGAAGTGTATGTATGTAGCAGCAGGAGGGCTTTGACATTGGTGGATTCTTGTCCACAGGGAGGGTGGAGTGATGTGTGTGACAGGTGTCGGAGGGATCTGTCAATACCTGGGGCTTTGACGAGAAGCACCCTTCTCTCTCTCTCTCTATGTGTTTGTTCTTGAGGACAGTTTACGCTCAGATAATCATAATGTGTTTGTTCATGCATTTGATTATGCATAATTGTGTGGTCAACACATTATTTTTCAAGGTTAGACTCAAGGTTGTTTTTCATTCAACATAAGTATATTTGTATGTTGATTTGTTCAATCAATCAATCAGTTGTTGTCTTTAAGGTGCCATTCAAATGCTTTTGCTATAAGAATTTGTAAAATAAAAATATATAAAAAATATAATTTTAATAAGTATGAAGCCTCATCCCTATAAGCCCACCAACACTAAACCAAGTGTGGAGAGCAGATTGTATGAAAATGTACAAATGAATTTATATAAATTTGCAATAAATCAAATGAATTATGAATTTTCGTGGGGCTGTGTTGGATATTATTCACAATCAGTACACAAATGTATACAAACAAAACTGTCAACGATGGCAATTCCAACTTTTTATAGCGAATATCAACTAGATAAAAAGTTTGTCAAGACAAACTTTGATGCTGGCCAGCAAAAGAAAAACGTTTGCAGTGTCCTGCCTGGTTCAGTATTAAGTCCATATGATGATTCTAATCCAAGGTCAAAACTGACAGGGGTTTAAGGCAAATGTTAGACATGTAATTCATTTCTCTCTCTCTTTTTTATTTGTAGTATCTAATATTACTAGTTGTATATTATTAGTTAGTCATACTTGCTTTGGCACCATAGTTATTGTTCTAATTTACTGGGCGATTCTTCAGCTTCAGGATTGTGTTTCATGTTTTTGTGCATTTGTTGGTTTACGTCAGTTGATTTGAATGAAAACAGATTTCAGTTGTTGTTATATGAACCTCGTAAACTTACTTACATAATTAAAATAAAAATCTATAATTAAAATATTAACTATTATGTTTAAAACAGTGATGAAAGATAATTGTTTACCGAGACTCCAACAGTGTTATTGAAGTATAAAATATGAGATGTGATGTGTGAAAAATCACTTCTCTTGTTAAAAATCATTGCACTTGTTAAACAGAATATTTGTATTGTGAATTGTTTCCAATCAAGCATAAAGTTTGTCAAATGTATTTGGGAGAGCAAGACAAATTAATCGTTTGGCACAAGTATGAAAGAATTTAAATTGTGTAAACAGTAATTCCTTCTAATGGTCAAGTTAATTCCTGACTCCTGTTTTTGAAGGACGCATTAATGGACCCTTAACAGTAACCAAAGGCTTACAAAACCCCCAACCCATTCTTTTTTAGCATGTCAGCCAAGTCTTTAGGAAACAGTGAGACTGATGTGGCAACCGCACACTTCACCTTCTTGGAAAAAGCAGTGTTGTTTTTAATGCTAATTATTTTGGTGTTAATGCTGGTGTCACTGGTGTGATTTTGTGCGATCACACTGATAACAAGTGGCCAGATGGCATGCCACATCTAACAAAGTGATAAGAAAAATGCTGCGGTTATGTCTTCGGTTCCTATAGATCATTTGTTAGTAAATGGTAGAAAACGGCATATATATGCAGAGGATTGAGAATCAAATTAAGTGCATTTTGAATATGGAGGTTAATAAATTGCAGGAAGATGGTGCAGAAGACACACATGGCCTGCACAGCTGAAATGAACAGGTTTCATCATTAATGTCAGAGAGTGTTTATTAGAATTAATCACAATCAGGGACTATGCCAGCAAGCTCATGCTAGGAATGGAGATAATGTTATTGGAATGCTGAAATTAGGTTGTGGAAATGTTGTTAAAGGGCTTAGGCTGTATGACTGATAATGCAGTGTGAGAAGAACAAGTGTTTGTTTGTTGTGTGTGTGTGTGCAGCATGTTTAGATTTCTCTTCTTGTGTGCAGTCTACTATAGAGCAGATCAACATGATACCACAGCTAGCTTTCCGATGGGCATTCATTTTCAATGGACACTCTGATTTAATGTCTACCATGCTGAATTAAATGGTCTCTTGAGGCCTGCCAAGGCCTTTTGCACATACTGTAATGCATACACACCATAGACTGTAAAAAAGATGGACAACGCGTTTCCGCTTCTTTCCACTATAGAAAAGTGAAGCCAAAACAGCTCAATATGGCCGCTACCATCTTGGGGGAAGTTACGTCATTTGGAGCCAGAGCATGCGCAGTAGAGGTTCGTTTAGAGCCAGAGTATGCGCAGTAGTGTCGTGAGGCGGAGCCGCGGTGTCAAAGTCCCGCCCAAACTCCCGCAGAACCAATCGCACGATCACAATCATGACACCACACCCCGTTTTTATAGCATCAAATAACTACTTAAAAGCAAACTTATTAGAAAAGCGAACACCTGAGCATGAATCAGCATTATAAAAACTACCTCACACGATGGAAATCACCTTTGGAAAAAAAATATTTGCCGTGTAATTCGATTATTTAGTTTGGCTCACGTCCCATTAGATTACATGGAGAGGGCGGGGTTTATGACCTATACTGCAGCCAGCCACCGGGAGGCGATCGAAAACTTTTGGCTTCACTTTTCAGGACACCTACGGCACGCTTGATACACACCTACAGCAATGCTGGAATTTTTACCCTCAGCCTGTCTGTGACGCCCGTTTCCGCCACTGAAGAAAACATAAAAAAGGTAATTGTGACTTTTTATCTCACAATTCTGACTTTTTTTCTTGCAATTGCGAGTGTACATCTCTTAGTTCTGCCATTTTTTTGGCTCAGAATTGTGTGATACAAACTCGCTATTCTGACTTTTTTCTCAGAATTGTGATATAAACTCAACTGTGAGTTATCAAGTGAGAATTGTGAGAAATAAATGTGCAAATGTAAGTTAATAAGTCACAATTACAAGATATAAATGCTATAAACCGCTATAAATTGCAATTCTGAGAAATAAAGTTGTGAGATATAAACTCACAATTCTAACTTTTTCTTCTCAGTATTGCATGCAATTGCGAGTTAAGTCAGAATTTTGAGATTCTGACTTTTTTCAACTTTATTTCTCAGAATTGGAAGTTTATACAGTGCCCTTCACTAATATTGGCACCTTTGGTAAATATGAGCAAAAGTGGATGTGAAAATAAATCTGCATAATTTATCCTTTTGATCTTTCATTCAAAAAATTCACAAAATTCTAACATGTCATTGAAGTAAAACAATAGAACCTAGGGGTGAAATCTCATTATGAAATAAATGTTTTTTCTCTAGTTCACGTTGGCCACTGTTATTGGCACCCAATTATAGCAACGTCATTTTCCCAAGATAACAGTTCTGAGTTTTCTCCAACAATGTCTAATGAGTTTGGAGAACACCTGACAAGAGATCAGAGGCCATTCCTTCAAACAGAATCTCTCTAGATTCTCCAGAATCTCTCTCTTCCCAGCTTTATGCTGATGCTTCTTCTCTTCAGTTTCTATACAGGGTTCAGCTCAGGGAACTGGGGCGGCCATGGTAGAAGCTTCATTCTGTGCTCAGTGACACAGTTTTGTGTTGATTTTGATGTTTGTTTTGGATCATCGTCCTGCTGGAAGATGCAACCATGGCCCATTACAAGATTTCTAACAGAGGCGGTCAGGTTTTGATTTTTTTATCTGCTGGTATTTGATAGAATCAATGAAGCCATGTATCTAAACAAGATGTCCAGGACCTCCGGCAGAAAAATAGGCCCACAACATTAAAGACCCAGCAGTATTTTTAACTGTGGGCATGGGGTACTTTTTTTTATCCCTGTCTGCACCAAAACCATCTGAAGGGTTAGCTGCCAAAAAGCTCATTTTTAGTTTCATCTGACCATAGAAGCAGGTCCTGTTTAAAGATCCAATCATGTCTGACAAGTGAATATGCTGGAGTTTGTTTTTGGGTGAGCCAGGAGGATTTTTTCTTGAAACCCTCTGGAACAACATGTGGTGATGTAGGGGCTGTTTGATCATTCTATTTTATGCTTTCTTACCCCAAGGCTCAACAATTCTTTGCAATTCTCCAACTGTGATCTTTGGAGAGTCTTTGGCCGCTCAAACTCTCCTCCTTATCATGCATTAGGATGATATAGACACACATCCTCTTCTAGGCAGATTTGTAACATCTTTAGTTAATTGGAACTTCTTAATTATTGCCCTGATGGTGGGAATGGGGATTTTCAATGCTGTACAGTAGCTGCAGCCATATCTATAATCCTGTGGAACAGAAAGTCATGGCTGGACAATTTTATACTCCTAGTCACCCCGGTGTGCTAAAAAAAAAATGTAATATTAATGGGAATATACTTCAGAGATATTTTACTTAGACACATTTCTAGGGGTGCCAATAATTGTGGCCAATGTGAACTAGAGAAAAACATTTATTTCATAATTTGATTTATCGCAGATTTATTTTCACAGTCACATTTGCTCATATTTACCAAGGGTGCCAATATTAGTGGAGGGCACTGTATCATGCAATTCTGAAAAAAAAAAGTCAGAATTGTAAGATACAAAGTTGCAATAACCATTTTTTTTAATTTTATTCAGTGGCAGCAACGTGCTTTCATAATAATCTGACCTAAATGTGTAATTTATATCTAGTTCATCCATGAAACTAGGCTAATGAGTCCTTTATATGCAATCTGATAGGAATCACATCACTTACATGGCAGAAGCTCATTGGCCTCTGTTGAATCTGCAGCCAATGAGATGCTTGCTTAAAATTTAAATAGGCTGGTTTAGTGTTCACTGTAAGTTGATCCTGCAGTGCATTAGAGTTCCTCTAGTCTCAGCCTCAGTCGTCACACCCACAGGACATTGGCTGAATGTCTGATTCATATTGGACACAAAATTGAAAACACTTCAGGAGGTTCGAAGTTGACATTGCATTGGTTGAATTATACAGGATTTCTGGAAGATGTGTGTGTCACATTCT
The DNA here is from genome assembly GCF_049309525.1 of Garra rufa. Lineage (NCBI taxonomy): Eukaryota > Metazoa > Chordata > Actinopteri > Cypriniformes > Cyprinidae > Garra > Garra rufa. The sequence continues at coordinate 15,925,626 of NC_133373.1, read as the reverse complement.
TTAACACAACCAACATGAACTGAATTATTCACACAAGTAGATTAATACAAAGTCAATGCAAAGAAGCGAGTTCACGCTAGAGGCGAATTCACACCGGGCGATGCAAATGACGTGAAATGTGTAATGCCTTAGTGCGAACGTGCCATATTTGCCTTAATCACGTCATCCACGCAAAACAATATTTTTTAAAAATCGCATGAAGCGTATACTGTATTTACAAGTCTGGTTGAATCGGAAAATGGAAGAGAGCGTTATTGTAACCCACAATGTATGATATTTATGATTATGGTATCTGTAGCATAGAAAACAATTACAATCAGTTGTAGTGGTTGTTGTATATATGGCTACAGAGATGCTATTAATAAGAAAAATAATAATAATATCAGTGTATATACATCAGTAAAATGTAACACACACATTATACATATTTGAGACTTCCACAACAGGTACAAATCAGCAATAGTAAAATCTCCACCATGGTAAATCGCAACTTGTTATTCGCACGAGCGACATGAAAAACGTCCCGTGAGTAATCTAGAATGAGTGATACAATGTGCATTTTCGCTTCGTGTTTGGTGTGAACATACCATTAAGGTCTGGCTCATAGACTGTAAAAAAAAGATGGACAATGCGTCTCCGCCTTATTCCACTATAGAAAATTGAAGCCAAAGGGTCTCAATATGGCCGCTGCCATCTTGGGGGAAATTATGTAATTTGGAGCCAGAGTCTGCGCAGTAGAGATTCATTTGGAGCCAGAGTCTGCGCAGTAGTGTCGTAAGGCGGAGCCGCGGTATCAAAGTCCTGCCCAAACTCCCGCAAACCCAATCGCAAGATCACAATTATGACACCACACCCCGTTTTTATAGCATAAAATAACTACCTAAAAGCAAACTTATTAGAAAAACTTTTCGGGACTCATGCGGTACACTTGGTCTGGCTACACTAGGCTAGAGTTCCATGGAAATCCTCCACCTCCCCCAGCTCCACCTGTCTAGTTCTGCTACAGGATTTATGTATGTGTGCATATTCATGCAGCAAAAGCATATCTTACATGCGCACAGCAGCATGTCTGTATATCTATTTGGAGTATAAGGATATTATTTGTATACATATGCATACATTTACTTTCACAACAACACAGTTATAGTTAACTAACAAACCTAAAAATAAATTAATTTCATAATTTTTGTGTTTGTAATTCTTATGAGGACAGGGCAACATTTCTGTAGATGTTAACAGATGACGTCATCAAATGGAGAACTTTGCAGTGTTGCGGTATTGTTTTTAAAAAAGTGATGTGTAAGCACATGCACACACATACACACACACACCCTCTCCAGTGCATACACTTCATGACAGAGGCCAGTATTACATGACTGATAGCATTAAATTGCTTTTATCCAAGTTTTTATCAGGATTTACCGGCCCCTAGCACCATTGGGTTCCGCCAACTCCGTTTCAATAAATCACGCTGGTGAGTGGTGCAGCACAGCAGTGAGAGAGAGAGAGGCTAAGATTGATGACCTGACCAAAAAACTGATGCCAGAACAGCCACACGGCGTTCTGATGGAGAAACATATGTACATTTTTAGGCCATAATGGAAAATGTCAATCTCAGTGAATGCGGGCTGGAAACTGTATTTTTCATTACAGAGAAATGCCAACTCATTTCCTGTTTACAGACCTCTGATCAATCTCACAGCACAGACAGAACGACAGGCGACGGGGTCAGGGGTGTCTGTAATAGAGAAAACAGGAGAGTGAACCTAGTGCGCATGTGAGTGTATGTAGTTGAATGTGTGTTCAAACATGTTGATGCCTAGATTTTGCTGATAAACAAAAAAACCTAATCAAAAAAAGTAATAAAGAGGAGATCACATGACCAGCAAATACATTTTTTATCTTTGTAATCGTATTGGGAGTCAATGGCTGACACAATTTTGCATTTCTCCAATGGGACTGGTGCATCCAGGAAATTTCTAATGAGATGGCCAAAAGGGCACAACAAAAATACACGGGTGACACACTAAAACAAACACACAGATCCTTTTTCAAGGATCTATTTCTACTTGACCTAACCCATAAAAATGACTTACTTACTTAGGGAAATAACCCATGCTTCTCTATGTGAAGAAACACCAACATATTTTAGTATGAAGTACAGATAATTTGTGGTAAATTATAAAACATATGTGAAATGATCATTAATAACTGATTAATATTAAGAAAACACACTTTGTAAAACAGCAGATTTTCTAATTAATTGCTTTTACTGGTAAAATATGTTGTACACATACTTAGTTTTAAGCATTGTACTCAAATTTAAAGCAGTCCTTCCATAAACAATGCAGTAGTTTTTTAGTTGATTTAAAACATTTGATCAATGTCTGACAATATGTGTAAACCCCAAACAATTCTCTGTGTTATGGCGCCACTGGAAATTGGTAACTGAGAGCAGTTTGCATGATATGACTGTACATCCACACCGCTAGATGTCAGTATCACTAAAGTTCAAGATGAATGATAGGGAAAAGGTTCCTTTTAAGGGGTCATCGGATGCCCATTTAATATGATAATATGATTTTTTAGGGTTTTAATGAAAAGTCTATAATATACTTTGGTAAAAAAAAAAAACTTTAGTAGTGTAAAAACCACCCTTTTACCTAAATCAGCTCTACAAAAACGAATTTTATTGCATGGTCCCTTTAAATGCAAATGAGCTCTACTCGCCCCACCCCTCTCTGCTGTGGGATTATGAGACGTAATGTTTACTTTAGCCGCATTTAGCAGCATTTAGCCATGTTTAGCTGCATTTAGCAGCAAAACTTGCCAACAAGCACATTATTAAGAAAGGCCGTTCGCAAAGATGCATTAAAAAACCTTTATACTCACTTCTGTTGTGGGTGAAGCAGTTTCAGGAACGATTCGCACGAACATAGAGGCATATGTCGATCGGGATTGGTGTTTTCCTTTTAAAAACGAAAGTAACGTTTTCCTCTGTGTCTTCAGTGGCTCAGATGTCGGGAGTAAATGACGACTGCTGTGTTCATTATTACATCCAACAACAGAACACAATCGGAGACATTCTTGTCTGCACCTGAGTTGACACAATGGCGATCGGAGTCAGACTGTTTCAGCTCGGTGAGGGCGGGTCTAAGGTAAGGCGCTCATGTCAATCAACTATCGTGGGAGCGGCCTCTGTCGGTGTGCCATCACACCAACAAGAAGCTGAGAATGACCTGATTTTAAAAAGGGGATATTACTTTTAAAGATTAAAAAACACGACATCAACACACGTTAATGTTCAAACAACATGTAAAAGTTAGTTTTGCATCTGATGACCCCTTTAACGATGCAGATGCACACGTGAAGGTACACATGTACATCCACACCACTAGGTGTCAGAATAAGTTCAACACGACTGACATCTATTGCATTAAAAACAAACATTACTTTTACCTTTAAACAGGTCTAAAAAGATTTGGTTGTTGTAACTGTTTTAAAATGATTATGGTTTTGAACTGGTTTATCTGGTTGGTCAGCTGGTCTCTACTTTCAAAAATCAGTCTGAAACTACCAAACAAACCAGCTTAATCAATTTGGCCATGCTAATAGATCATCTAACACAGGAAGACTTCAGACTGTGTGCTTGTGTGTGTGACAGTATCCTCAATGTCATTTGGCGGATTAAATGTTTTGAACTTCGTGTTTTATCTTAAAGACATGGCAGCTCTATCAGATACATTAAACAAAGTACAAACAGATGAACACACACCATCCTCTTCTCTCACATCTGCACACACACAGCTCGACAGTGATGAATACTTCCAGCGGCGTCTCCCTGCGTGCGCACACACTCTGTCTCTGTGCTCTAATTTAAACAGATGACTCTTAAATTGAACTGTGAATTACAACAATACACCCTCGACCACTTCCTCTGTGTGCGCGTCTGACTTAAATGCCATCAGAGGGAAATTTCCATATGAATTACACCAGTGACAAACACGTTCATTTTAAACGTTGTCGTGAAGCATATATTCCCTTCCTAAGGTGGAATCTGTGTTTGAGCAAGTCTCTGGGTTGCTGGGTACAGACTGTGTCAATCAATTTCAGTGTTGTTTGAGTTGAGTTTCAGACTTTGCGACAGTATTATTGTGTAGCCAGAATTTACTGGTGCACATTGCAGCTTACACCAGCCTATAAAGGTGCTCAAGAATTTGCTACTGCAGCAAGTGTCTCAAAAAAACCTCTTGAATAGCTTTCAGAGATTTGATTCCACAAATCCAGAGATTAGTTCTTCTTCAGAAGTGCTTATTGTGGCAGGCTGGAAACTTGTCAAGTTTCCTGTTGGACTGATAAAAACATGTGAACCTTTATAAGGAGATCTGCAATAATCCTTCAGAACTCCATAACCCATGTTTTCACTGGATTACCATGATGTAACTGCATAACTCTTGTGTGAAAAGCGATATAAGGCACCTCTACCATACTAATTACTTTTTTTTGTGCTCTAACCAGTACTTGGTTTCTTTGGTTAAAATCATAATAGCATACTATTACTATTAAAGGGGGGAGTGGGGTAAGTTGAGCCAGTGAGTAGGTTGACCCTGTACCTTGGCAGCAGTACACTTTTACTAACATGTGACCATGTATTTTGGAATCACACATCGTTTCTTCTAGACTGTGAAAAGGAGAAACATATAGGACGAGTGGATCACCCATTTACTTTAATAAAAATGTTTTTTGGCTTTTAACAGGAGACCCCCCTCTAAATTCAATTGGGCTAGTTTTTAGTAGCAGTTGGGTTTTGTTGTAAAAACCTGGCAACCCTGACCAAATCCTTCTCTGAGAACCAGAAGATGCTTTTCATCACATATAGTTGAATATATGTTTCCACCTTCATCTTACCCACTGACTCAGGTCAACTTGGGGAGAATTGAGCCACAGGAACACTTTTTTATAAGATGCCATATTTTTAGAACCCTTTGTCATAGAAACATCCTGAAATTACTTTAGATACTTTCATTGTACTTCTGCCTCATTTTCCCTTATCTTGAGGACCACATAAGTAAAAAATGGCTCATTTGACCCCACTCTCCCCAACTATTATACTATTTTTATGAACTTTATGCTAGTATGCTCTTTCCAATTTAGCCTATTTCTCTGTCAACAAGCTGACTAACCCAGACCACATCAAAAAGTCACTGAACAGAAGTACCGCTGCTTATGTATGGGCCATTCTAGAGAATTGGTGCAAAGTCAGAGCTGGAAACATCTTGAAAAAAAATTGTATGTATGCAAACTCTATAATATCCAAGGTACATATTTCTAGTAATTGTGCAGTTAATATAAATCTTAGTAAACTTCTAAGATTTGAATACTTTAAACTTTTAAATGTGTTTTTTGGTTGTGAGGCAGCAGTTCGCACAAATTCTGAATGTTTAATGGTTAATATACAGGCTAAAGTCTGGCTAATATGGCTAATATACTAAGGCTAATGGGGTGGCTGACTGTGGTAGTTCAAAGATGCATATTATTTGACAAACCCCTCAAATTTCCACAAGGATAATAAACAATTTACAAAACATTGTGAATCAACAACAAACAAGCTGTTTTAATTTAATGTGCTTTAGCTGCAGTGTGTAATTATTCTGGGGTATATTCCACAAAAACAACTATGGTCGCGACTAGCTAGTTTTGTTATTATAATTAGAGTTCAGCAGTACTTGTGACCTGCTTGGAATGGTGTTGGACCAGTTACTGTTGGTGCCGTGACCCGTATTTAGAGGGGTAGGAGTAACGCCAAAGTATACTTCGGTTTTATGCAAAACTGCAAAAACGGCAGACACCTGCACTGACAAGCACTTGTGTGAGAGGTTATAAGAGAGCTGCAATTTTAGTTTAAAAGATTACAAAGACATTTATATTGTTTGTTTCTGGAGAAAAATACATTAGACACTGGACAAGGATGAAGCTTTCTAGAGTGCATGTGTAGACCGCCTGCATTTGTGCACTCTATCGAATGGAGTATGCTTTGAAAGCATTATACATTCACGTGATTTAAAGGGTGGGGGGGTGGGGGGGGGGGGGGGTGTTGTCACCATATATATGTCCCTGGACCGCAAAACCAGTCATAAGGGTCAATTTTTTTTTAATTAAGGTTTATAAATCATCTAAAAGCTGAATAAATAAGATTTCCATTAATGTATGGTTTGTTAGGATAGGACGAGATACTAGAATATTTAGAAGATTTGGCCGACATACAACTATTTGAAAATCTGGTGAAAAATATTGAGAAAATCGCCTTTAAAGTTGAAGTTCTAAGCAATGTATATTACTAATATTACTAATACAAAATAAAATTTTAATATATATATATATATATATATATATATATATATATATATACGGTAGGAAATTTACAAAACATCTTCATGGAACATGATCGATGAACAAGCATGGTACTTAAGAACATGTGGGATTTATCTACAATGATTGATGTGCATAAGAACCGCGTACGCACATTTGATAAATATGGATTTTCTTTTGTACTTACTCACATTCTGAATTACATTCGTAGGACAAAATATAGAACCTTTTCTACCCATTGTTGATATGAGGGCCCAGGAGCCCACCCAGAACTACACATTTTGCATCTCTCTTATGTCTGATACACTAGTTTCGGGTCTTGGAGTCTCTGTTTGAGTTGATAACCCGAATTAGGTGTATTTGATTAAGGAGACATGCTGAATGTGCAGTTTTGGGTGTTATGGGAGGTTTCTTCAGGAACGTGGTTTGGAACCACTACATTAGTGACTGATGTCAAGGTTGCCATTTTTAGAGTCATTGTTAGCATGCACCATCCCTTGCCAATTCAAATGCTGCAAATTGGACCAGTTTTATGCATATGACCACTGAACAGTTGTGGATGTGCCTACTGCGGCTAGTATTAGCAGCCTTGCCCCCATCTCTTCAAGAAGTAACACAGCAAACGTGAAATTATGTTAATTTGCACCTCTATATGTGGGTGCACAAACTAAGTTCAGTTAAAAGTGTGGATGATCTTTAGACAGCTTAAATTAGACCAATCAGGTTATTTATTTTTGTAAAGATGAGGCATGATTCTTCATATCCTCTACTCCCTCACTTTACTATAGGACCTTCAGAACAGATCTGGTCCCAAACAAATTCCGCCATCTGTCAGGGATAAAGATCCTGCTTGTTATCACTTTTTCAAAGATGTTAATTCACTGTTAATGGTTTCACACTTTGACAGGTTCTCTGGCTCCTGGATTGAGTGTCGCCTCTTGAGGTCATATCCGGTTGTGTTTCAACCATCCGTGTTTAAAGGAAGACAGCATACCCTGTTCCTCAGCTTCGCTCTCTATTTAGAGCTCCTGTCTGGATAAACAAGAAGAAAAGAACAAGAAAAAGAGAAAGGGAGAAGGGGGAGAAAGTGCAGTGAAATTGAAAAGCTGAAAGAAAATGAGTTTTCAAACGTATTTCTGCCAGGGGAATGCAGCACGGCTGTTTGTGTCCCTCAGATGGTGAATTGTTGTGGAGGTGTTATAATCATTAGTCCAGATAGAGAGACAGCCGCACTGTCTGTCTGTGGCAGTGAATCTATGAGAGTATTGCAGATGTTCTCTGCATGAGGGAGACAGTTCTCTAAAGATAAGACGCAAACAAAAGTGCTCTAAATATTCGAAAGGTTCCTGACTGAGAGAGATGCTGATTCAGTACAATACTGTCTGAAGGATCATGGCCAGAATGACAGTGGGAAATCTGAACTTACTTATTAGCATGCTTGAAGCTTCGTGTGAATGTGTATAGTGTAAAGGGTGAACTGTCTTTCTCATAAAATCAATTTTATGAGTAATTTCACAATGCTGTGTAAGGACCTGTCACTTTCAAAACCTGTGGCCACTAGGTGGTAGAGTGTTGATTTTTTTTTTTTAATTGAGCTTTCTGAAACTCAACTGAAGCAGTTTCTTCAAAAAATGATTCAATCTGTCGAAGTACGTAAAACACCACATCTGCTAACACTTGCTGGTCAAAACTATCTAAATGCCACGAGAACACAGCCTAAGCACCTTTTACAAACCAACTGCAAATATTTTCATGAGTTTTTGATTTATTTAAGCAGCCTGATTTTTTTTTCTTGAGAAGAATTGACTAGGAATTGACACACACTACAAGAAATAGGTCTTATTTTAACCGAACTGCTCCTATTCCGATAATGCTAGGTATGGTTCTGATGATCTTGATGGTTCTACAAATTATCTTAAAAGATATTCCTGATCAAATCTGCTCAGAAGAGCAACCGCACTGATCTCAAACCGTAAATATTCAACATGTTGAATATTTGCAATCAGAAATCCTGCTGTGTGGGGGTGAACCCCAAGGACAGATGTGTCCGTGGTCTACCATTTGTTTACTCTTAAGTAAAAATTGGACCACAAAAGATTTTGTGAGATTTCCCATATTCACAGTTGGGACTCTGTTTGTAAATGGAGTGGGTTATTGTACACACACTGTAGGAACAAAACTGTTAAATCTGTGATTTTTTTATTGTTATTTTTGTAATCTCTCAAAATTTGAAAATGAAAAGATTTTAAAAAAAGTGGACCAACCTTAATTAGACCTGTTAGAGGCATTTTTGTCATTAAAGGGGTCCCAAAAGGTCATTTTGTATATTTGGTGAATGTAATGTTACGCAGTTTGAGGTTTAAAAACACATTTAAACACATATTTTCCACATAAATTGTTATTGCTTCTCTCTGCCCCGCCTTTCTGAAATGCATCAATTTTTACAAAGCTCATCGTTCTGAAAAGCATGGTGTGCTCTGATTAGCCAGCTATTCAGTGCGTTGTGATTGGCTGAAACCCCAAAAGCGTGACGGAAATGTTATACCGCTTACCATGTTGTGATGCAGTGTCCCGGCGAGACGAGAAAGAAACAATAAAACACAGTATAAATTAGACATTTGTTGCATCCAGTGAGGACATAATTACTGATTATAGTAACTCATAATTGCTGATTATAATACATTTTTAAACAAACAACAAGCACTTTTCTACACTGTTCAAAACTCAAGTTTGAATAGTCAGTAGCAAATTCTTTAAATGTGAAAACATACTTACAGGCTGAGTCAGAAGCACCAGACTGTCCTTGCAAAGTTGGAATTGCCCCACTTTATAGGAAAAGCCTTTGTGCACAGTAGGCATTGTAAGCTATACTCTCCCAGGTGCACGAAACAGTCCTCCATAAAATGCTCTGTACACACTTGAATATTTGCATTGTAATGATCTGGAACAGTGTTGTAAATATAACGTAACCATTGAAACGCACGGGTTCTCCACGACATGGCGGCTGCAACAATACTACAGCGAGAATAAAAGTTACACCTTCTGTCTTTGCGTATACATTAGGGCGGTTTTATGCAAATATTCCCACACTGTGATGTAGATTTGTGGGGGCATGTTTGAATGAGCTGTTTTAGGAATGTATGGCTGAGTCTTAACTTTTTTAAAGAATATCTCTTTGAGTTTAAGACTTTAATCTTTGCAACTTGCAGATCTTATGCACAAACAGCTTGTAGCATGCAAAAGACAAAGGAAAACATGAAATCGCATCAAATTAACCCTTTAAAACTGAACCTAGGTTGTGAAACTGACCTGAGATCAGTTAAAACCACATTGGACACTTGGGGACAGTCGTGGCCTAATGGTTAGAGAGTCGCACTTGTAACCTGAAGGTTGTGGGTTTGAGTCTCAGGTCTGGCAGGCATTGTAGGTGGGGGAAATGAATGAACAGCACTTTCTCCACCCTCAATACCATGACTGAGGTGAGACTCTTGAGCAAAGCACCAAACCCTCAACTGCTCCCCGGGTGCTGCAGCATTGGCTGCCCACTGCTGTGTGTGTGTTCACTAATCTGTGTGTGCACTTGGATGGGTTAAATGCAGAGCACAAATTCAGAGTATGGGTCTCAACATGTAACCTTCTTTTCCTTCCTTTTCCTTTGCTCACCAGATTAACACCACTTAAAGTCTCAGTTTCTGAAATAATGTGATTTGGCCAGTTTGATACACACTCTGTACGCATGGGCGTTTCTTCCAGATGGATCCCGCGGTTTGAGAGCCTGAAACTGCTGTTTTTTTAAACCAGGTCTCAGAGTGGATAAATCTGAAAATGTGTGTTTTTATGTGTACAGCCAATCTGTATATTTTGTGAAACGATGATGTCATCACCCCACATCTCGACCCTAGTCAGACACCACTACTTCATGTAACAGCAACAGGAACAAACAATGAACCACTTTATTTTTATTAACTAACATTAACACAGATTAATAAATAGTGTAAGAAATGTATTGTTCCATCTTCGTCTTCTTGTTGTTGTATTGGTTTGTATAGAGGGTTTGCACCTACATGACGTTCTAGTCAGTTACTCGGATGTGCTGCCATTGCGGCGATACTCAAATGTAAATGGCAGCATGGATTGCATTCTTAATGTACTACCGTAGACATTGTTCTACTAATTTATAATGTCTAAACCACAGACAAAATGTGTGGAAGCTGTGTGGAAGCTAAATAATAAAGAGTAGGATTTAGTAAGCAGAATAGGGTGTATATTATGACCAACTAAAGTTAATACAGGGCTCAACGCTATGCATTTGAAAAAACAAAACAAAACAATATAAACTAAAACAGACAGTTCCCCACAGAGATACATTCATATAAACTCCTACCCACAATTCATTAGGAGTTTCTTTCAATATTTTGTGCATCGTGAACAATGAGATTGATCTGCTTGCTACAGTATTTTCTGCTCTTTATGTCCGTCTTCAGCGTTTCTGGGGCCTCATGTATCAACGCTGCGTACGCACAAAAAGTTTGCGTACGTCAGATTTCACACTCACGTTTGGATTTACTAACGATGAAATTAACGTGAGAATGTGCGTTGATCCACGCCAACTCCATGTCTGGCGTACGTGTATTTTTTGTGCGTGTGTTTGTTTTATTTCCCTTGGCGACTCCTAGAGGCAATTATTTTAAATTGCACACTACAAAGTATCGCACCAACACATGTGGAAAACATTGCTATTAATTTATAATTGATAAAATGGGTTAATTGAGACAATATTTTTCTACCAATTATGTGATTTAGAACATATAAAAGCATTTGCAAATGTATACATCCCTTAGTCTATGGCAATGGCAGTGTTGGCCTTATTGGAGGACATTGTCAATGGCCAAATCCGAAGGGAACGCGTTTTTAGGGATCACAGTGATTTTCTGGCCCACGATGATGACTGGCTTATAAGCTGTTTCAGATTTCCAAGAGCTATCCTTTTGGAGCTCTTTGCTGAGTTGGGTCCAAATTTGGAGACAGGAGCCACGCATTACCCGTTCCCTTACAGGTGCTGATAACGCTTGGTTTCCTGGCAAATTGTTCTTTCCAAAGGGAACTGGCAGATCGCTCGGGGTTAAGCCAGTCGTCTTTGAGCCGTGCAATGCCAGCTGTATGGGACGGGATCATCCGCATGTCTAGCAGGTATATAAGATTTCCATACCATGCAGTTGACCAGCCAAACAAAGCGCAATTTGCAGCGATCACCGGTTATCCTAATGTAAGCGCAAGAGATCGACTGCACGGACATTGCTATAAAGGCGCCATCTGAAGAACAATTTGGATACGTGAATCGGAAACAGCTAAGTTTTACTTTATTTTATTTTATTGAGCGTAATTATTTAACTGCATATCAGGAGGCCGCGGTAATCCATTAAAGACGTGGCTGTTAACCCCCCTCAACAACCCACAAACTGACCAAGAGCGCAGATACAATGATGCCCATTCTCGCACTTGTAGAGCGGGCGATTGGGCAGCTGAAATGGCCCCCCCCCCCCGATATATATATATATATGTATATATATATATATATATATATATATATATATATATATATATCTTATGTAAACTAATTCAAACAACATCCACTGGGATGTCCCTCTCAATGGCTATATAGGCTATATAATATGATGAAATGTTAATAAATTACATCATGTAATTTACAAGCATCAGCAAATTCAGCAGATAACCATAAAATCAAAATAGAAATTTCTTATAAAATATTTTACCTAGCTGACAAGGATCACTCGGTTGCTTTGTGTCAAACTAAATCACATGTCAACATCATATGTCAACATCACACCGTGTGGTGAGGCATTATATGAACCTTTATAGACATAGGCCTACTATTGTTTATTTCATAAAGACAACGTTGCACTTATTCAAACAAGATATTTTACCGTTACAAGACAACGATGTTCATCTGCTTGCGCTCTATGACTCTGACTGATGCGCTGAAACGTAGGCTAAGTCGCCGCTGTTCTCCACCTGCACCTTTACATCGGACCATTTCTTTTTTTAATTCATTCACAGTGCGATGTTCAAACCCCACTGCGTTAACCGCATCAGCTAAACTCTCCCACTCTATTTTTTTTTTTTTTTTTTTTTTTTACAAACTTGCAAATAACAGTTTTTCTCCGGTCTACCGGTGAGGAGCACCTTCAAATCACATTCTGTTAAGTTTCTCTTGCTTGCTTTTTCGTTTGGTTTTGCCAAAGTGGAGTCATTACCATATTAATACGGGGGAGGAGGCAGGGAGGGGTTTTGCGCTCGTGCATGTGCGCTCAATTTCACGTTAATTCAGATGTACAAAGAGATATGCGTGGAATTCCGCGTACGCAGTGTTTCATACATCTGATTTTTTTACTGCGTACGCACATTTACAGCTTTGTCCGTACGCTATGTTTTAGTATGAATTCAACGCAAGTCTTTGTACATGAGGCCCCTGGCCTGTTAATGGCCTTTTTACAGAATAAATATAATAATAACGCTGCAATGGCCGACTTTCAGATTGATGACATGACGTAAAAACACTCTATACAGCGAGCAAGATTAATGCGCATGCTCCAAGCCTTCTTCTCCATTTTTAGTTTATCTCTGTGGCAAAATTACACCGCCACATACTGGTCCGGGAAGTGCTACTTCATTTTGAGTTGGTTTCAGGGGTTTCATGTGTATGCAGATATTTCTTGAGATGACCCTATGTTTACAGAATTTCCTTTTAGAACAAGGAAAACAACAAGATTGAATAGGGAAAGCTCTGGCTTTGTGTAGATGAGTCTTATGCAGTGTTGAGCCAGTTACTCAAAGAACGTAATGAAAGTGATATTGTTACTTTACTTATTACTTCCTCACAACAGTAATTAGTTACACTACTAGTTACATTACTTTATCTTTATGCCCACTGGTCACTGCCCTGCAAAGCTTGGCTCTAACTCTAATCAAAGACTCCTGAGCAAGCCAATGTCCTGAAAGTTATTCGAAAATTACAGGCAGGTGAGTTTAATCAGGGTTTTAGCTAAACTCTGCAGGACAGTGACCTCCAGGACTGGATATTAGGAGTCCTGCCATATAGCAGTTTAAGAAACCAAAACTTGTTTTTCATGAGCATATTTTCTCCCAAAAATCATTGAAAAACATTTTTAAAAGTGAACATGTTGAACTGACCCGGAGGTAAAACAAGCCCATGTTACCTGTCTTTTTGCAGACACATTTTATCCAAAGCACGTAGAGCACGCTGCATGCTGGGACAGCTCCCCGGGGGCATCATGGGCTAAAGTGCCTCACTTATGGACATGATGGAGCTTTTAGGAATTGACCGATTTTCAATTTTTCCTACAGGGACTGTATTTGACATGCTTCCATTACCAGCCTACACTTCTACAACTTTTCAAAAACATAAACCATGTAAGCACAAATTTACACTGACTAAACCTCCTAGGACTTAATGAGTGTATTAAATGTAGACTTTAAAATAAGTGTAATTTTTTTTTAAACAAAGTAAATCTTTAAAGTAACATTAACTAAGCTTTAGAACTATTATACATTGTTAGTTTATGATAACTAATGTTAACAAATGAATCCTTATTGTAAAGTAATTAATTTCATTTCATTGGCATTTATTTGACTGGTGGCTGGTATCAGATCACATTGAATGCAGCAAAGATATACTGATGCTCCTAGATTAGCTCACATGCAAATGAGTTAGCCTTAGGATGGCTGTTAGCAAGACTTGTTAACAAAACTAAGATCAAGAAGGAGCAGATTGAACATGGTACTTTCAGCTGTTGTCTGACTCTCAAGAGGCTCTCTTTGTGTGAATCTTGTAGTTTGCAATCTTATGTGACTAACCAAGGAGATTTACACTACCAGATGCTTACTCAGATTTTCCAGAAAATTTGAAATGCAACTTTAAATCTTTAAAAAATAATTTCATTAAGTATATACATTATTGTGGTTAAAGGTGTTTTTAAAAAACACTGTGGCAAATGTATAGACTTGGTCAATGAAATCAAATCCCACTTTAGGCTCACTACCACCAAGTCACACCATCTGTTTTAATTAAAAAAAAATCTGTCGTCATCATCTCACCTTCCTGTAGCTAAATCTTTATGACATTTTCCTAATCAAATACAAAATGAGGTAATTATCTAAATGTCAAAAAAAAAAAAGGCGGCGGGGGGTGTTGGGGGGGGGGGGATTGCACTGGTATAGTTGCTACAATAAGGGATCATGATTAGAAAAGCATACATCATTGTTTTCAGAAATTCAGGTTTTGACTACTATATGGTCCTGCTTATTGATAATGATTGAGAGAGTGAATTCAACATTTATGATAATTTATAATCTAATCAAGCCGATAAAGAGTCCTGCCGGCTCTCTCATCTTTCTGAAAATCAACCTTAATAAATTTCATCTGAAGTATAAAAGCTCTCTCCCACGTATGCAAGCGTAACACAGCTGAGCTGTTTATAGCAGAATGATTAATGACATCTAAAAATGAAGAACAGAAAAATCACATCTCTGCTTTTCAGACTCTTTATTGTGAATTTACATGACACTGTTGGAAATCACATCACGTATAAAGTTAATTCATTTCTAGTCTTTCAAAACAATGATTGTGGACGGGACCAAAAAAAATCTATTTTAGCATATTTGAGACATGAGAGATATTTCAAGTAATATAGTAATTTCAGAAGCTAAACTCAATTTGTTAGTTGTAAAACTCAAACAGATACGCTTGAAAGAATGTGAATTGTAAAGCTATTTGCGTGCCTCTCTTGATCCAGCAGAACAGAACTAATTCTATCCCCAATATATGCAAATTTATTTAAATACACCATGTGAATATTAATATTACCACCATTAAAACAGTATCAGATACAAGTTTTTTTAATTTGTCATTTACATAATCTACACTCATTATTATTAGTAGTAATAGTAGTGCTTAGTGTTCTTAATACTTATTATTGTACTGAGACCCCATTTTGACCCCAATAGGCCCTAGTGACACCAGTCACATTTCTGTAGCTGAATATTATTAAGACACAGGATTGCGCTCTTTAGATTTGGGGTAGTGAACTAAGAGTTCATGTGGGCCCCCATTGGCCCTTGAATCACCAGCGATATCTCTGCATTTTATCATCAAGACAGGGGTGAGCTCTCTTGCCCTCGTACAGTATACAGAAGCTTCATGTGTCTCTATGACAGGGTGGCCAAAACCTATTCCTAGAGGGTCACTGTCCTGGAGAGATTTGCCACAATCCTAATCAAACACACTTGGACCAGCTAATCAAGGTCTTCAGACTCACTAGAAACTTTAACGCAAGAGTGATGGAGCTGTAATCTGCAGGATATTGGTCCACTAGGAGCAGGATTAGACACCCCTTCTCAGAGACATGACTATAAGGCCACCAAGGGCTGTTAGGGGCTCCAATTATATATCTGCTCCAGATTAACACACAGACATGGGGACCAGCTCTTTTTCCTTGTGGTAGTTTACAGAATCCCCATGTGGGCCCATTCAGATTTCTGCATAGGTCAAAATTTCAACAGTCAAAGAGACATTCAGGCTTAATTTCTTTGCGGTACTACACTGAGCCAATCATGTAGGTCCCCTTCACAATATCAAAGGCACATGGAGTTCTGTGCACTAGGTTGTTTTGACCTAGTGCACAGTACTGAGGCCTGTGTGGGACCCCAAGCTCACTGGACGGCTCCAAGCATGTTATTTGTTATTTGAGTGGACTATTTGGACTTGGGGCAGTGTCCTAAGGTCCACTGGTGGCCCCCAAAAGCACCTGGGGTACAACAGCTTGTCACTGGGGCAGTACCCTCAAATGAACCTTTTGCACCTTCCTTGTACCCTCTCTAAGGTGCATATAAGTACCTTAAAGTAGTAATATGTACCCATAAGGTAGTAATGTACTTGTATGGTACTATTATAGTACAAAGGTGTCCTTTTAAGGGTACTGCCCCAGTGACAAGCTGTTATACCCCTAAAGCAACTTTTGCACATTTTATTTCTGAGAGTGTGGTGCAGTGTAGGGACGTGGGATGTGGGACTCCCAGCAGCCCTCGGGGCCCCCAATCATATCTCTGCACCAGAATATCATAGAGACATGAGAGCCAGCTCTTTTTGCCATTGAAACAGTATACAGACTCCCAACGTGGGCACCCAAATGCCCCTGGGTACCCCAGTAACATCTCTTCATTGGAATATCATAGAGACCGGAGGTGTGATCTTGCAACCTAGTGCAATGTATTGAGGCTCTGTGTGGGACTTCCAGCAGCCCTTGTCATGTCAGGACCCCAGTCATATCTCTGCACCAGAGTATCATAGAGACACGAGAGCTAGCTCTTTTTACCATTGGAACAGTATACAGACTCTCAACATGGGCACCCAAATGCCCCTGGGTACCCCAGTAACGTCTCTTCATTGGAATATCATAGAGACCGGAGGTGTGATCTTGCAACCTAGTGCAATGTATTGAGGCTCTGTGTGGGACTTCCAGCAGCCCTTGTCATGTCAGGACCCCAGTCATATCTCTGCACCAGAGTATCATAGAGACACGAGAGCTAGCTCTTTTTACCATTGGAACAGTATACAGACTCTCAACATGGGCACCCAAATGCCCCTGGGTACCCCAGTAATATCTCTTCATGGGAATATCATAGAGACTGGAGGTGTAATCTTGCAACCTAGTGCAATGTATTGAGGCTCCATGTGGGACTTCCAGCAGCCCTTGGGGCCCCCAGTCATATCTCTGCACCAGAATATCATAGAGACATAAGAGCCAGCTGATTTTTTTCCCCCGTTTTATCCTTTGGATACTGTACAGAGTTCATATGTGGACATTGAATGTCCCAGGTGGCCCCAGTCATATCTCCAGTGGTCGAATTGTAAAAAAACCCAAACAAAATTTAACAATTTTTTTTTAAACTATGATTTATAAGCTGTTTCACTGTTGGCCCCACAATGTCAAAAGTTTTACATTTTTTGTGGGGACATTTGGTCCTCACAAAGTAGGTTAAACAAATGCACACACACATCTACAGTCTCAGTGCCAAATTATCTAAATAGTGGCCTTTATTTAGGAGTGTACAATTATATCATAACAAAAATGATATTTTTGGAAAAACTGCCAGTAGGTGGTGCAAAGTGCCTGTTTTAATAAATGATTCATTGAATCAATCATTCAAGCGATTCGTTCAACATGGCTGATTCAATTAGAATCGACTCAAGTTGACTGTCTTTATAAATGGATAATTGAATAATAGGCTCACTCGATTTGTTCAAAAACAGATTCATTCAGGAAAGAAACACTGCAGTGTGAAAGTCCTCACAGTCACACATAGTATTACAGCACAATAACATTATGTCATGCATGGGAACCATAGAAACAAGGTGGGCTCTTGCACCCTGGTGCAGTGTACTGAGGGCCCCCATAGGATCATAGGCAGTCCTTGGGGCCCCAATCATATCTCGATAGCAGAATGGCTAATTTTTTTCTTGTGGCAGTGTATATAACTCCAACATCCTGATGGTGTGTTTTGCACCAGAAAGTGCCACTCAGATTTTGTTCAGAAAATATACTTATCTATTGATTATTATGATTATTATATGGCACAGAGGGGTCAAAAGCCCTGGAGCATTATACACTTTATGACATACCATTTTATATCACTCTGTTATTAGGTTTCCACACATACACACCGGTGGACAAACACTACAGTGATACAGGGAATGAGACCCCGGGGAGGGAAAGAGAGAGAGGTAGTCTAAAAGAGGAATAGGCTTTATGACGCTTGCTATTGAAAAGAGAACAAACTGATCCTGCCAACAAACATCCTTTGATGGAGCTGAACTCAATTGAATTGAGTCAAATCTAATTCCACTGAACTGAAAGCAGGCAGAGAAAGAAAGCCAGGGAGAGATATGGATGGAGGGTGAAAGGAAGAGAGGACCGAGGAAGCGGATTAGAGTCTCCAGAGATGCGGCGGCCATCTGAACAGGTGTTTGTCGAGGGAGAGAGAGAAAAGCAGGAGTAAACTGAACTGCAGCGGTGGGTTCTCTGGAGGTGTGTAAGTATGCTGCACTGTTTGATGTGTGGAGAACTGAACTGATTTTGATGTGCAGTCCTGTGTGGATTGAGCAGGGGAGATATGTCACACACATGCACACCCAGAGATGGGCTCTCTGATGTCTGTAGTTATTGACTTTTCACTTTTCTGACAGCTGCCTGTTTTCCATTCAGGGACAGGCCACACACACATACACACACACACACCCTTCATCCCCGCTATCCCTGATAGCGCCTGTCAGTCAGAAGTCGTTCAGCAAGAGGAAGTTCCTGGGATGCCACTGCAAGGAAATACAAGTGTCTGCTAAAGAGAGGAAATGGAAGTTGCATCAAAAGAACAGAACATCATAATATATTAATATATGCATAAATTAATCAATATCACACAAGCAAGAATGCTAATATTAATCCAGACCACTAATATACAGACTGACAGCCCATCTGGAACTCTCCTCTGCCAATCAAAAATAAATAATTAAATTTGTAAATTAAATTGAACAGTTAGATCTATTAAAAATCATCTTCAAATAGGCATCTTGTTTGTTCCAAACATTCCAAAACAATGAATGTTCCAGGTTCTGACAGATATACAGATCTGGAAAAATAAGGACAGCACTGCAAAGCTATCACTCTGGTTCCCTTCCGGGAACTCGAGCCGCGTCATGGAACGCTATGGGGAACGCCATTGGCGGGCAGCACTCTGAATCATGTCTACAACCAATGAAATGACGGGAGTGATGTCACATGCGCGGTGACGTCATCGACCGGGAAGTATAAAGCGCGTGCGTTTGAAGCCGGCGGCAGCTTTTGTCATTCAGCGAGAGCGCTTTGTGTCTGTGTCTGTCCCGGTCATACTGCTGTTTTTTCGTGCCAGTTTGCACGGCTTTTATTTGAGTAGTATGACCTCTAAAATGCAACCAAAGGGGGAAAGAAAGTTAAGAAACTAAGGCGGTACAAGCAGCCACATAGATAGTGTGTTCCTCCCTGCCAATGCTTCATTGTTGGTGGGGATACACACAGTCTATGTGTGGTCTGCTTGAGCGTAGAGCACGCACAGTCAGCCCTCGAAAAGGCTGACTGTCCACAGTGTGAGCGTAAAAAACTTCCACTGCGGGTGCTCCGCGGAAGGCTCTCTTCGAGGAGGGAGCCTTCGCTAGCGTTTCTCACGGGTCTGGCCCCGTTTCCGCCGAGGCGGAGCGGTAGCTGCACTCGTAGGGATCGCAGCTCGATCTATTAGAGGGACGGGAGACGGGTGTTTAAAAAATACCCTATCTCCTCTCCTATCTGGTGGATCGGTAAACCTCCTACTGGATAAGGAAGCCCGCAATGCGGTTACTTCCTTCCAGGAAGGGTTTTCAACGTTTACCATATCTTCCTCCGAGGAGGTTGGTGTGAAGAACGTTGTCAAAAGTATTCAACCGCCCCCCCCCCTGATCGCCTCAGTATGATGAAGCTGGTGGTTGTGCTGACTAATGCATTAGCTAAATAAGAAATATGAGCCGCAGAAAAGCAAACGCTATGTTTTCTGCGGACTAAGTCAGCACTTCCAAAACGGAGCTTTCTGTCCTTCCCCGATCTGCACACTGAACTGTCTAGATCAAGGGAAAAATTAGAAAGAAAAAGATGATGCCGCGGGTTGAACAGACGCTAGCCAGCTATCTGTCGCCCAGTCTGGCATCATCCTTGAAAGCTCCATCTTTGCTCTCCAGGCCGCCTAAATAAAACTTCAGGCTTGATGAGCAAATATACACGTGTCGGGGTTCCTGACGGGAAAAATTAAACCCCAGCCGTGTACCAGCTCCTCACATAAGAGGCTCATATTAGGAGCATTGCAGCCCGTTTCCCTCCGGTGACACCTAGAGGGCGGGATTAGCAACACTCCTGACCGGGGGTTTCAAAGACTGAGCCCGATCCGAGGGTCGTGCTTTGGTCTAAGAGGTCCTTGGCTAAACAGCCCCTCTCGAGGGGGCTTGCATTGTCAAGCCTTCTCGGGCTTTCAGGAGATCTGTCAGCTAACCCTGCCAGTGTTACAGGGCGCGGCAATCTCCCGCGAACCTTCTCTAGCTGTTCCGCCCGGAAACGTAGCGGCCCTGGAGAGTTCGCAACCCCCACGGGGGTCTGCAGAGGAGCTAGCTCAGGAGCTTCCTGCCAGCTCGCTGTTACAGGTCTCCGAACTAGTTCCTCAAATAAATCCAGACACCAGTCTCGAGAGGCTGGTTCCCTTAGTAAACTTTCTGGCAGCGTGGAAACTACTGCCAAATGTTTCAATGTGGGTCCTGCGTACTGTAGAGAAAGGTTACGCTATTCAGTCGGCACCAAGCCGCCACCTTTCAGCGGGGTATTTCCAACTTTAGTAAGCCCCGAGCAGGGTCTGGTAATGGAACAGGAAGTAGAAACTCTTCTAAGGAAGGAGGCCATCGAGGTGGTCCCTCCTCAAGACAGGGATCCGGGTTCTACAGCCGGTACTTCATTGTTCCGAAGAAGGATGGGGGGCTTCGGCCCATCTTAGATCTCAGGCTTCTAAACCGCTCAGTCAGGAAACTGAAGTTCAGAATGCTTACAGTCAAGACAGGTCGTGTCACCAGGACTGGTTGGTCACGATAGATCTAAAAGACGCGTATTTCCACGTCTCCATCCTTCTTCAACACAGGAAGTTTCTCAGGTTCGCTTTCAGGGGCGAAGCTTACCAATACAGAGTACTTCCTCTCGGCCTAGCTCTCTCACCCCGCACCTCCACGAAGTGTGTGGATGCTGCGCTGGCTCCTTTGCGACTCCAGGGCATCCGCATACTCAGCTACTGGCTGACCCTAGCCAGTTCGGAGCAGTTAGCGGTTCAACATCGAGATGTTGTACTCGTTCACATGAAAAAGTTGGGGCTGAGACTCAATGCCAAGAAGGCGTGGTGTGGGATTCGACCACGATGCAGGCACAAAGGTCTCCGGCTCGGATCGATTCCATACTTACTGCAGTAAATGCGGTCAAGCTAGGCCAGTCACTCACTGTCAAACAGTTCCAAGTACTGTTAGGTCTTATGGCAGCCGCTTCCAACGTAATACCTTTTGGACTGCTGCACATGAGGCCACTACAGTGGTGGCTCAGGACCAGGGGGTTCTCCCCGAGGGGAAACCCGTTCTGCAAGATCAAGGTCACTCGGCGCTGCCTACGTGCCTTGGCCATGTGGAAGGAACCCTGGTTCCTCTCTCAGGGTCCGGTATTGGGGGCTCCCTGTCGCCGCGTCTCGCTAGCGACAGACGCCTCCCTCACCGGATGGGGGGCGGTCATGAGTGGCCGCTCAACCCAAGGCCTGCGGAGCGATCATCATCTCTCCTGGCACATAAATTGCCTAGACACTCCAGGCCCTGAAGTGTTTCCTTCCAGACCTGAGAAACCGTCAAGTGCTGGTCCATATAGACAGCACTACGGTGGTTCATTACATAAACCATCAAGGAGGTCTCCGCTCACGCCCCTTGTACAAGTTGGCGTACCGGATACTCCTTTGGTCTCAAGGAAAACTTCTCTCCCTGAGAGCAGTCCATATTCTTGGACATCTGAATTGGGAGCAGACGTCCTGTCGAGGCAGGGGCCGAGGCCCGGGGAATGGATGCTTCACCCGGAGGTGGTGAAGCAGATCTGGAGAGTGTTTTGGCCAGGCTCAGGTGGACCTCTTTGCGACTCGAGAGATATCGCAAGGTCCCCTCTGGTACTCTCTAGTACCTCCAGCTCCTGCGGGACTGGACGCTATGGTACAGACGTGGCCGAGGCCTCGTCCGTACGCCCTTCCCCGTTCGCTCTGCTCCCGGGAGTTCTGGAATAAGTGTGACCCCTGAGGGGGCACATCTCATAGAGGCCAGTCTCTCAACCGAGGTTGCTGAGACCATCCCTCACTCCAGAGCTCCCTTTATGAGGAAACCCTATGACCTAAGAGGAAGTGGTCTACTGCATGGTGTACCAACACCAGTTTGACCCAGTTCACTGCCCGTTCGGTACAGTACTGGAGTCTCTGCAGTCTCACCATCTGCGGGGCTAACCCACTCCACCACAAAGGTCTGTTAGTGGGTAGAGTCCCCTTGGTCATACGTTTCCTCCACGGTCGGGAAATCAATGCTTCATCAGGAAGTAATGAAGCATGGAGAATTCTTATCCAGACTCAGTGGGACCTCTAGCGACTCAACAGATATCGCAATGTTCTCTCTGGTTCTCCTTAGTGCCTCCAGGTCTGCCCGGACTGGACGCCATAATACAGACGTGGCTGAGGCTTCATCTGTATATATTTTCCCGATCGCTCTGCGCCAGGAGTTCTGGAAAGAGCACGCCGGTACGGCTAGTCCGAGCATGAAAAAGAGAGAGTCTTGGACCTCCCCTCTCAGGCTGGGGGCGCGATCTGCTACCCCCACATGGAGAGGTGGAAAGTTATGGGTATGGCCCCTGGGGGGGCACAACTCCTAGACTTTGGTCTCTCAACCGAGGTTGTTGAGACCCTGCTCCAATCCAGAGCTCCCTCTACGAGGAACCTTAAGTGGAACCGGTCTGCTTCAGGGTGTCACGAACACCGTCTAGACCTAGTTACTGCCCATTGGTACAGTACTAGAGTCCCCGCAGACTCACCTGTCCACAAAACCAGCTCACTCCACCCTGAGGGTGTTCGTGGCGGCTTATTGGCCTACCACGCCCCTTGTGGTGGCTCGTCGGTATGGTTTCCTCGGTGGTGCACTCAGGTTGAGACCCCGAGAGGTCTCAAGCCTCTATTACCTCCACTCTTGGAGTGCGACCAATGGGAAGTATATCTGTCCAGTGTGAGCACTGGGCACATACGGCCACAAAAGAAAGCATGTGGCACGATCAGAGCTATCAGAAGATGGATCATGGATGCCATTTCTACTACTTCCAAGTCCTCTGGTCTCCCAGCTCCATGGGGAGTCAAGACTCACTCCTACTGAGGCTGTCTGCCTCTAAAAAGCTCTGATGGCAGGTGTCCTTAGAACCAGGACATCTGCAGTGCTGCGGGTTGGTCCTCGCCTCTGACATTACTCGACCTCAGAGCCACTTCAGGCTCCGCTGTCCTCTCGACTTAGCGAAGTCTAGGTCCAAGAGAGTCAGCCACCTCCCTAGCCAGGAGGAGACTTCTCAAGGCGCATTCTTTCTGCGGAAAGAAGAGAAGTCGTTATTCGCCACGACGCTCCTCGTGTGCCTGAGGGCCGAGGAGTGTCCCTGCATCCTCGTGAGCCCGAGGGCCTAGGATCAGACTGCCCTACTTTGTTCTCGTGTGCCCGAGGGCCGAGAACCATACAGCCCTCTTGTCCGCGGAATGCTAGACAATGGCTTAATTGCCCTCGTGTTCTGGCGCAAGAAGCTACCAGACCGAGTGTATTTCGGTCCCTCTGGTTCTGGCCTTTCCCAGACCAAGGACTAAGACTCCTCGTGTGCCTGAGGGCAGAGGAGTGCCTCCTGCGCTGGCTGGGCAACCAGGCAGAGGCCCACTTGTTCTTGTGTGCCCGAGGGCCGGGAACCATACAGCCCTTTTGTCCGCGGAATGCTAGACAATGGCTTAATTCCCCTCGTGTTCTGGCGCAAGAAGCTACCAGACCGAGTGTATTTCGGTCCCTCTGGTTTCTGGCCTTTCCCAGACCAAGGACTAAGACTCCTCGTGAGTCCGAGGGCCAAGGAGTACCTCTCGCACTGGCTGGCGAACCAGGCAGAGGTCCACTGTTCTCGTGTGCCTAAGGGCCGAGAACTATACAGCCCTCTTGTCCGCGGAATGCTAGACAATGGCTTAATTCTCCTCGTGTTCTGGCGCAGGATGCTACCAGACCGAGTGTATTTCGGTCCCTCTGGTTTCTGGCCTTTCCCAGACCAAGGACTAAGACTCCTCGTCTGCCTGAAGGCCGGGGAGTGCCTCATGCGCTGGCTGGCTACCAGGCAGAGGCACCTACTGTCTTCCCCGTGTGCCCGAGGGCCGGGGATGGCAGTGCCCTCTTGTCCGCGCAATGCTAGACAATGGCCTATTCCCTCGCGTCCTGGCGTAGCTCCAGGCCGAGCCTTGGATCCCTCTTGTTCTGGCTGAACCCCCAGACAAAGGATCACCCTCTCCTCGTGTGCCTGCGGGCCGAGGAGCACTCTTGAGGTCGAGTGCACTGTCCTTGTGGGTCTGCGGACCGAGGACTACCTTACACCATCTGTCCGCGGAATGCTAGACAGTGGTCATTCGGTCCCTCTTGTTCTGGCTAACTCCCAGACAAAGGACTAAGACTCTGCGTGTGCCCGAGGGCCGAGGATTACAGGGCCTTCTTGTCCGCGGAATGCTAGACAAGGGCTCTCTTCTTTCCACCCTGGTTGCACAGACACTGCGCAGGGCTTGGAAATTATGGGGGCGTTGGTAATCTCGTTCCCCATAGCGTTCCATGACGCAGCTCGAGTTCCCGGAAGGGAACGTCTTGGGTTACGTATGTAACCTTAGTTCCCTGAGGGAACGAGACGCCGCGTCTCGGACCATAATTCCCGCACCTTGCGGCGCTCGCTTCATTCCTAAAGAGCTGCCGCCGGCTTCAAACGCACGTGCTTTATACTTCCCGGTCGATGACGTCACCGCGCCTGTGACGTCACTCCCGTCATTTCATTGGTTGTAGACATGATTCAGAGTGCTGCCCGCCATTGGCGTTCCCCATAGCGTTCCATGACACGGCGTCTCGTTCCCTCAGGGAACTAAGGTTACATACGTAACCCGAGACGTTTTACTCTTTATAGGTATGTGTTTGGGTAAAATAAACACTTTTGTTTTATTCACTACTAACAACATTTCTTCCAAATTCTGAATAAGCATATTGTCAATTGTCAATTAGAGCATTTATTTGCAGAAAATGAAAACTGGTGAAAAAAAAGATGCTGTGTTTTCATACCTCAAAGAATGCAATGAAAACAATTTCATAGTGATTTTTAAACAACACATTACTAATGTTTTAAGTTAGGAAGAGTTCAGAAATCAATATTTGGTGGAACAACCTTGATTTTAAATCACAGCCTTAATGCGCCACTCCTAGCACAAAAATTCAAACAGTTTGGCTTTGTTTGACAGAGGTTTTTCAGCAGGGGTTAAGGTCTGGAGATTAGGCTAGCCAGGGTCTTGATCTGGTGGTCCTCCATCAACACGATGATTGCCCTGGCTATGTAGCATGGAGCATTGTCCTACTGTAAAAATCCCCTCAATCCTCAGAGTTGAGGTAACATTCTCAGAGCAGAAGGAAGCAAGTCTTCTTCCAGGAGAACCTTGTACATGGCTTGATTCATGCGTCCTTCACAAATACAAATGCACCTGATTCCAGCCTTTCAAAACATTCCAAGATCATAACCAATCCTCCACAGTGGGTGCGAGACTCTGTGGCTTGTAGGCCTCTCCAGGTCTCTGTCTAACTATTAGACAACTAGGTGTTGGGCAAAGCTGAAAACTGGACTCATCAAAGAAGATGACTTTACTCTAGCCATCTACGGTCCAATCCTTATGTTTTTGCAGATCTCAGCCTGGCTCTTCTTTGCTTCTCATTGATGAAGAGCTTTTTTCTAACTTTGCACAACTTTAGCCCCTGCCCCCAGGAGCCTGTTTTTAAGCCCTAGCCTGTTTGCCATTCTTTTTGTAGCTCACTTGATGTCATTTTATGATTGTTTAGTAACATTCAAATGAGTTGGTGGTCATCCCAGTCAGTGGAGAGTTGTTTTCGCCCTCTGCTTTGTAGCTTTGTTGTCTCCAATGTCTCCAGCTTGAACTTGTTCTTATGAACAACTGTCTTTGAAATTTTAAGATTGAAAGTTGGACACATGGAATGGAATGACTGCCATACATGTAGAGATGCTGAATTATGGGAAAAAAAGTGGTCTCTTAATTCTTAATATCTCAAAAACTGAAGTTCTCACAAAAATAGATACCTTAAGACTCAGCATAAAGACTATGCAGACATGTTGCTCACAGCAGGCGGTTTGAGGATAGACAGTAATTGTTTTGAAATGTATTGTTGAAGGTGGTGGATTTGTTAGACAAGTAGTGTTTTGATGGCTATAGTAGCAGACTTTAAAGGGTATGAATTCAGAGATACAGTTTTATCATGCAAACATGTTTTGGCATTCTACTGTGCTAATTTTCAGTGTAAACACGCTAAAGTTAAAAGAATTTGAACCTGTTATATTTGATTTTTCTATTCCACTGGCCTTCATCTAACATTTTCAAATGCGAAAAAAGCGTTCAGAGTGAATGGCCCCTAAGACTTGGAGCATGTGCTGAACCAGTTATGTTTAGTCCTGTGAAATCTACGGCATGTTCAACAGTAAGAGAAGCATCATTTCCACAGTCTCTGTGGTTGTGGAGTAAAGACATCATCTTGATGAGAGCCGACAGGAAGAGGTGAACGAGAAGAGAACAGACTAACGAGATAGAGAGAGAGAGAGAGAGAGAGAGAGAGAGAGAGAGAGAGAGCTGGAAAGGAGGTACCGTGAAAGGCCAGATCTCCACCTATCGCCTTTCTTTTTTCGTTCTGTCTGTTTGTCATAAAGATGAAAGAGTTTAAACTTCAGACAGATATCAAAGCCTGTCAATACATACACACATATCACTGCAACTCTAATAAAGACATCACCTGTGAGACAAAACTTCAAGAGAGTGTGTGTGTTACATCAGCCCTGCTAACATATGCTAATATGCTGATATACAGATGGTATGGGATGATGTGGGGAGGTCAGATCCAGTATCACGTCCACATGGATTCAGAAGACATGAGCTGTGATGAACTGGATGAACTTCAGGCTTGTTGTAAGCAAGAACTTATTTTGACAGTATAGCATAAAAATGAATACAAATAATATAGCATCATGCCAAAATATGTGGATTCTCTATCAAAAATATCTACACAATCAGTTTACAACTTCCACAGTCTACATGTGGAGTGGGAATTTGGTCTCCAATTTTACAGCATTATGCTGTAAGTTTGTACCAATGGGTAATCAAAAGATCAAGTCCACTTGAACACTTAGGCCTGGTCACACTAAATGATTTTCAAACCTTAACCGATTTTAAAACAATGGAAGACCACAGATATGAAGACAGTTTCAACTGATTTTCAGCCTTATAATCCTCTGAACGCACACAGATGATCTGCCCAGACCACGAGACCACACTCTTGTTGATTGTTGGAACGATTTTACAGAGACTTGCGAGATCAAATGTAACCATGGACCACAAAACCAGTCGTAAGTAGCACGTGTGTATTTGTAGCAATAGCCAACAACACACTGTATGGATTAAAATTATTTATTTTTCTTTAATGCCAAAAATTATTAGGATATTAAGTAAAGATCCTGTTCCATGAAGATATTTTGTCTTCATATATTCACCTACTACGGTGACGCATTGCTGCCACACACTTATTTTTTTTCCCACTCAGCTATGTCGTTATAACGAGATCTTTTCTCGTAAAAACGACATCTTTTCTCGTTAAAACGACATATTTTCTCGTAAAAACGACATAATTTTCTCGTTAAAACGACATCTTTTCTCGTAATAACGAGATCTTTTCTCGTTAAAACGACATAATTTTCTCGTTAAAACGACATCTTTTTCTCGTAATAACGACATAATATGTCATACGATCTGACGTTCCTGTTATAGATGATATGATTATGTTATTGTGTATTATGCAAAGCGTTTGTCCACGCTGCCTTTTCCACAGTCCTGACATAAAGGAGGATGCACGCTGCTGGAGTTAGAATACACTAGCTATATATAGAAATAAACTGTTTTAATAATTTTAATGTATTGGTTTCAATTGTAGCTGCATGTTTATTAGGATTAATCTCCAATCTGCCCTCAGACCCAGAGGATTTAAGATGATCAGATCAAAACTGTTATTTCTGAATAATCGACTCTGAGCTTGGAATATTATTTGGATGAAAGTTTGATTTTACAGAAAATTTAAATACGATCATAAAGAAATAAAATAGAAATGACAAACGGTTTGGCTGCATTATGATAATAATAATTTCGTTCCTTTTCAAAAATGGACAAAATCAATGAAAAAAAAAATCAGTTTAGTATTTTTGTCTGTGGGTAAAAAGAGAGCTTATGCTTTAATAATTATATGTGGGCGGCAATGAAAAGTCACTTTTTTAACTCAACCTGTCTTCATGTCTATCGCATCATGCAGAATAAATACAAATACAAAAATACAAACAAATCTAGCTTAATTTCGTTTTTCTGTTTCTCAAACAAAACGAAATAATAATAATAATAATAATAATAATAATAATAATAGGCTATTATTATTATTATTATTATTATTATTATTATTATTAGGCCTATTATTATATTTTCCTTATTATGAATTCTATTTATTTATTTCTGCTCATATTTCGATTTGCTGTTAAATCAATCAAAAAGATTTTATAATAAAAATAATAATACGCCTAATAATAATCATAATAATAATAATAATAATAATAATAATAATAATAATAAGCATAATAACAATTTGAGTAGCCTATTATTATTATTATTTCATTTTGTTTGAGAAACGGAAAAACGAAAAGCTTGATTCTTCATATTTTTGTTCGTGGGTAAAACACATGAGCTTATTGCTTGAATATTAATTGAACATGCCTGGGCGGCCTTGATACTTATGATTATATACAAATTATACATTATTTATTATATATTATTAAATTTTATTTTTAGCTGAATCAAGCCACGAATCCGGTTTTTCATCTGGATTATAGCCTACTGTGGAAATATGCTGCGCTGGCTGTAAGCACAATGGTAGGTAACAGATAATGAACTCACACGGGAAAGACTGTACACTACCTCTTGTTGGATTTATACGAATTAAGTAAACACAATTTTGTTTTCGATTCTTTTATTGAAGTAGACCTTTCAAGCTGCATAGAGAGACATAAATTGCGAGAGCGCACCCTGTATTTTTACAAAGGCAATTTGTAACGTTTTGTTGTTATTGTGGAAGTACATAAAATAAAGCAGACATTTATATTTCATTCCTCTGTAATCACAAAGTAAGGGATCGCGCTGGTACCGCCGACTCGAAAAGTGCAGTGAGCTTTATATGAGACTTGCAAAGAAACGTTATTGTGACTAATTTGCAGGGCTGGGTTCTCCGAAACCACCTTAACGCTACGTCGTTCTTAAGTTGTACCTTAAGAAGTACCTTATCGTTAATATGTGCTTTCCGAAACCTTCTTAGTTAAGTATACCTTCTGTAAGTCATACGTTCGTAAGGTTGGTCTGGAGCGCTCTTAGCTATACCTTACCGCTGCTGGCGGTTCATACCGCTAGTGGGCACCACGCAAAAAGCTTTTTTACATCGCAGTTTAATTACAAATAGAAAATTTTATATGAACATTTAATATAAAATCTGATTTAGTATTAAAATTGCATTTTTTACTTTAAAATTTTACACATAAAATACTTAAGTTGTTATAGCCTACACCCAGTGTCAAGTCAAGTCACCTTTATTTATATAGCGCTTTTAACAATACAGATTGTGTCAAAGCAACTGCACAGTATTTAAACAGCACAATAGTGTGTAAGTAACGCATTATTGTAAACAATCAATTTTCAGTAAAAGGCAGTTCATCAATGAATTCAGTGATATCATCATCCAGTTCAGTTCAAATAGTATACGGTATCTCTGGAAAGTGTCCCCAACTAAGCAAGCCAGAGGCGACAGCGGCAAGGAACCAAAACTCCACAGGTGACAGAAATGGAGAAAAAACCTTGGGAGAAACCAGGCTCAGTCGGGGGACCAGTTCTGGCCAGTGTATGGAAGTGTTTTCATTAATAAAGTTTCCATGGTTGTTAGCTTTTTTTAATTACTATCTCGAGGCACATCAGCGGGCGAACCATTTGACAGAAAAGGCTATGAGTCTATATAAAGAAAGATGAGTTTACACAAACTTTATAGCTATGGCAGCGAGACCTTGAGTACTTGTTTTAAATCAAAGACGGCGCCGTGCGAGGAGAGTAATAGTGTGTAATGCATACGCCAAAGTCCAATTTTGCATGCATATGATACGCCAATCCTTCCCATTAACTTCAATGGAGAGAGGATGCATACAAATACCACGCATCATCTTTTATATCATCTATATAAAAGATGATGCGTGGTATTTATACGCATCCTCTCTCCATTGAAGTTAATTGGAAGGATTGGCGTATCATATGCACGCAAAATTGGACTTTGGCTTATGCATTACACGCTATTGCAAAGTCGTGTTATTCGTACGCAAAATGATGAGAATAAGTTGAAACACATACACATGTATTTCTGCATGTACATATTTCATTGAGCCCCGATAAATGCAGTTTGTACTATTTCTAAAACGCTTCTTTATTAAAAAAAAACATTGTTTTCTCAATACTTTACCTATACCGCTGTGAAAGAAAGAGCGCACAATCGATCACCGAGGCATCGATATCAACCTATTCAGCACCTCCACCATGGACAGCACCTGCTAAGGTCGCACTTAAGAAGGTTTACCTTAAGCAATATCCTAAGGTATAGTTTGGAGAACACACGTAGGAAAGGTATAGCTGTAGTTAAGGTGTACCTTTTGAGTCTTCGTAGCACGCTAAGAGACAACGTTATCGGAGAACGCAGCCCAGAGCGGTACATCAGACGAACATTTATTCTGCATGATGGGACAGACCGTAAAGACAAGCTGAGTCGAAAAGTGGCTTTTCCGGGCCGCTCACGCACAAATATTAAAGCATAAGCTCTCTTTTCATGAAAAAAAAATCTGGCTTTATTTATTTTCATTTTTTAAACAGAACGAAATCATCATAATCATAACACGATCAAACCGTGTGTCATTTTTCTTTTATTTATTTCTGATACTATTTACATTTTCTGTAAAATCAAACTTTCATCCAAATAATATTCCAAGCTCAGAGTCAGAAATAACAGTTTTGATCTGATCATCTTAAATCCTCTGGGTCTGAGGGCAGATTAGTATGGAGATTAATCCTAATAAACATGCTGCTACAATTGAAACAATTACATTAAAATTATTAAAACAGTGTATTTCTATAGGCTATATATAGCTAGTGTATTCTAACTCCAGCAGCGTGCATCCTCCTTTAGGTCAGAACTGTGGCGAAGGCAGCGCGGACAAACGTTTAGCTCCCTCACATAATGTCTATAACAGGAACATCAGATCAGATCGTATGACATGATATGTCGTTATAACGAGAAAAATATGTCGTTTTAACGAGAAAATTATGTCGTTTTTACGAGAAAAGATCTCGTTATTACGAGAAAAGATGTCGTTTTAACGAGATAATTATGTCGTTTTTACGAGAAAAGATGTCGTTTTAACGAGAAAAGATGTCGTTTTAACGAGAAAAGATGTCGTTTTTATGAGAAAAGATCTCGTTATAACGACATAGCTGAGTGGGAAAAAAATTAAGTGTGCGGCAGCAATGCGTCACCGTAACCTACCGTAAGTATATTAAAACTTAAATTTTGATTAGTAATATGGATTGCCAAAAACTTCATTTGGACAAGATTTTCAAATAGTTGTATCTTGGACAAATATTGACCTATCCTAACAAACCATACATTAATGGAAAGCTTATGTATTCAGCTTTTTAGATGCTGTATGAATCTCAAAAAAAAAAAAAAAAAAAAAAAAGACCCTTATGACTGTTTTGTGGTCGCGGGTATCACATCAGAGGCAGCCTGTTTGAGAGTCAATTTGAGTTTGGGGATGCTCCGTCTCATTCAGGAGCAGTTGAATCATCGTAATGACATCACATAAAAGAGGATTTTTCAACATTACAGGATTTTTCTCCATAGTGGACTTTAATGGTGTCTGTGAGTTTGAACTTCCAAAATGCATTTTAAATGCAGTTTCAAAAGGTTCTAAATGATCCCAGCCAAGGAAAAATGGTTTTATCTAGCGAAACAATCTTTTTTTTTTTTTCCTAAATTTACAATTTGTATACTTTTTAACCTCAAATGCTGGTCTTATCTAGCTCTAGCTGTGCATTCTGGGCCAATACAGTTAGGGTATGTTGAAAAACTCATATCTTATTTTCTCCTCCAACTTCAAAATCGTCCATACCCTAACTGTCATGAACTGGAATACACAGAGTTCACACTGAGATAGACAAGACTAAGGTTAAAAAGTATATATATATATCCTATATATATATATATATATATATATATATATATATATTAGAAATTAATCAATCATTTCGCTAGTTAAAGGAGTAGTTCACTTTCAGAACAAAAATCTACAGATAATGTACTCACCCCCTTGTCATCCAAGATGTTCAGTCGTAAAGACATTATGTTTTTTGAGAAAAACATTTCAGGATTTCTCTCCATATAGTGGACTTCTATGGTGCCCCCGAGTTTGAACTTCCAAAATGCAGTTGAAATTCAAAGCTACTCTGCTTCAAAGTACTCTAAATGATCCCAGCCAAGGAAGAAGGGTCTAATCTAGCGAAACGATCAGTTATTTTCTAAAAACCATTTACAATTTATATACTTTTTAATCTCTACACAGAGTACACACAGAGCTAGACAGGACAAGCATTTGAGGTTAAAAAGTATATAAATTGTATTTATATTTGTAAATAACAAATCTTTTTTGCTAGATAAGATCCTTCTTTCCTCGGCTGTGATCGCTTAGAGGCTTTTGAAGCTGCATTTTGGAAGTTCAAACTTGGGGGCACCATAGACGTCCATTATATGAAATGTTTTCCTCAAACATAATTTCCTTACGACTGAAGAAAGAAAGACATGAACATCTTGGATGACAAGGGGGTTAGTACATTATCTGTAAATTTTTGTTCTGAAAGTGAACTATTACTTTAAGACCCTTCTTCCTCGGCTGGGATCATTTAGAGCCCTTTGAAGCTGCATTTAGACTGCATTTTTGGAAATTCTAACTTACATGTGCTATATGGAGTCCACTATATGGAGAACATTTTCCTAAAAAGGCAACATGGTCAAGTGCAAATAAAACAGGTGTGGGTATTGGGACAGGCCTATAGTTTTCCCTTCAAATAGTGCTCTACATAAAGGTATCCAGTCTACGTCTTGATTTACAAATGGTTTGAATGTACAGTATGACAATGCACAAACATCAAAACATGCACACAAAACGTGTGAACTGAACCGCTTCTAATGTGTGTTGCATCTCTCAGATATGCAACACAACACATTCTGTCAGGTGTCAACGTATATGTAAAAAAAAATATGTATTTAAAAAGACCCTGCCCCCAACCTTTAATTTTAACTTTAAGGAGTTTAAAACCTTAATTAACACCCCGTCCCTCATAATTCACACCATGCTCACAAACAATTAAACAGCTCTGTGCTAGATTTCAAATCAAATCAAAGCTGTAGAAACTGACTGCTGATTTTCTCAAAATATCAAGTACAAAAATGATTTGTGTTCTGAAGGAAAAAGATGTATTCAAAGACAAACACAATACAATGATACAAAAAGTCAATATTTAGGGTGCAAACCCACTTTGCATTCATAGATTTTATTTTTTTTAGGCTTCTTTAAAAAAAAAGTATTTCTTTAAAAAAAATAATTGAAATTAAAATACATATTGCAGGCATAGGTGACACTTTGAGCTGTTTTTCATCCATTCACACACCTCTTTTGCCTCCTGTTCATACGTGTGCAGCGCCTACGGCCCTTGCAGACAACAACACCGACAATGACAACAAATTCCAACACGCAAGGAGCCGGTCCTATTCTGAGCAAATGCTTGCCACAAAACCTTCAGCTGCAGATAAAACCATTCAGTGTTGCATATTTTGTTATAATTTATTCTGTAGATGGAATATATTGTATTTGTATGTGGTCTCTACGAGTCCAGGTGAACTCAACACTGCAGGCCTGTTTGGGAATGAGTTCAGCGGAGTGTAGAAGGGATAGGTCCCTCACAACCTCTCGATGTCTCTGTATTTCTTGCGTAGGATAGAGACCTGGTCTTTGAAGAGAACGGGATCCAGACGCAACTGAGAGTGAAGGAGAGGCATGAAGCCAAACCAGCTCGTGAAAGAGTTCATGCAGGACTGACGCTGTGCAAAGTGGTCTGGGTCGGCCCATCGAGACGCCTTAGAGCCCTGAGAGAGAGAGGGAGAGAGAGGTCTGTGTATGGTTCACCAGGCAGATTATGAATGAAAGCAGGAACGTGTTACTGGAATTGGGCTGGAATTGGGCAGCACTTTAGAAGACACTGACAAACAGAGCGAACACGGAGTGTTCATTTCACGACTCAGAGAACAGACGACAGTTATGGCCTTACATTCATGAGAAACACTGTGGAAGGATGTCTAGCTGCTTGTTAAACCAGCTTACAATGTGCTAATACAGACCTACATGCATCCAATCCTTTAGACAAGCAGAGGAACACAAAATATACTGAAGACATTTTGTATCATTCATAAATTTTGTTTGGTTACAGAATTTTAGAGATATTGAGAATTTAAGATTCAAATCCGCTAATAGCCATTTAGTTTTTATCCTACAGTGTCTTGCGAAAGTATTCACAACTCTTCATTTTTTTCACGTTTTATGTTGCATCCTTATGTCAAACTGCTTTAAATTACTTTTTTCCACATCAATCTACAGTTCATACACCATTATGACAAAGCAAAAACAGAACTGTCACAACTTCGTAAATTTATTAAAAATAAAAAACCTGAAATAAGTACCTTGGGTAAGTATTAGATATTAGTAAGTATTAGTCTGAGGTTCTGAATGCTCTGGACTGGGGTATCATTAAGGCAGTCTCTATATCTTGCTGTGCTGAGCTTTTCTTCTACTCTGACAAGTCCCTCAGTCCCTGCCGCTGAAAAACAGCCCCACAGCATGAGGCTGCTACCAGCACACTTTACTTTTGGGATGGTACTCTCCAGGTGATGAGCAGTGCCTGGTTTCTTCCATAATGCTTGGAATTGAGGTTCATCAGACCAGAAAATCTTATTTCTTACAGTCTGAGGGTCCTTTAGATTTTTTTTTTTTTTTTCAGATTCCAAGTGTTTTCATGTGTCTTCACTGAGGAGAGGATTGAGTCTTGCCACAGTGCCATAAAGCCAAGATCGGTGGAGTGTTGCAGTGATGTTTGTCCTTCTGTAGGTTTCTCCTATCCCCACGTATGATCATGGAGCTCAACTTGAGCTCAACGGACCTTGGTCACCAATCTGACCAAAACCTATCTCCATCCATTGCTCAGTTTGGCCAGGAGGCCAGCTCTAGGAAGAGTCCTAGTTTTTTCAAACTTCTTCCATTAAGAGTAATGGAGACTACATGCTTCTGTGAACCTTCAATGCAGTATAATTTTTTTCTTGAACTCTTTCCCAGATCTGTGGCTTGATGCAATCATTTTCCTGAGCTCTACATGCATTTTCTTTAACCTCAGGGCTTGGTTTTTGCTCTGATATGCATTTTTAGCTGTCAGACCTTTTTATTATTACTATGTTTATATTTCCAAATCATACCCATTCAATCGAATTAATTGATATGTAATTGAATTGCCACAGGTTAACTCCATTTAAAGTGTAGTAACATCTACAACCAATGTGAATGCTCCTGAGCTAAATTTCAACTGTCCCAGATAAGGGTATAAATACATATGCAATGAAATCATCATAGTTTTTGTTTTTGAAAAATTTGCAAAGATGTTAAAAACCTGTTTCTTTGCATGTAGAATAATGTCAGAATTTTTTTGAAAGCAGTTAAACATAAGGCAGCAACATACCAAAATGTGAAAAAAATAAGGGGTATGAATACTTTTGCAAAGCACTGTGTTATAATATAATATAATATAATATAATATAATATAATATAATATAATATAATATAATATAATATAATATAATACAGGTTTGTTATGATTCCCACCCGTATTACTTACTAATCAGCATCCATTAGACTCAAAGAGATGACCTATTATTGGAATAAAGTAAAATGTACAAATAGAGTGTTGAGAGAGAGGGAGAGTGGAGAGAAGCAGGTAAGACAGACAGAGAGAAGGATAGCACTGCAACCTTGCTGTCAATCATTAATCTCGCCTTACCATGAAGACATTCATCAAACAGGCCAATACTGCTGAATCAGATCCACACACACTCACAGCCCTGGGGCTCTTCATCCATCACACACTACACAGACGTTTCTGACCTCAATAGGGAATCACTCTGGGTACACACTCGTCTATTTACAAACCGTATACACACACAGACTCATACCTGCTGCATCATGGTCTCCTTGTACTGTTTTTTCTGAGTGACTTTGATT
Source organism: Garra rufa (assembly GCF_049309525.1). Taxonomy (NCBI): domain Eukaryota; kingdom Metazoa; phylum Chordata; class Actinopteri; order Cypriniformes; family Cyprinidae; genus Garra; species Garra rufa. The sequence continues at coordinate 15,888,814 of NC_133373.1, read as the reverse complement.
GGCGGGAGTTTGGTTACTGCAGAGATCAGGAAATTCATGAGGATGTCCTCACAGTTGGCCAACTGGTCCACCATTGACAGCAGAGACGTCGGCAGGTAGTATGTGTACAGGTGATGATAATACCTGACCAAGAAAAAAAAAGGGAATAAATACAAATATTTATTAGTAGGGCTGCCCCCAAGAGTTGACTAACCATTAGTCGACAAGAAGACATCACAAAGTCACGGAGTCCCTGATGCACAGGTTAAAATCTGGTCTATGTGGTAATATAGTACATCGGGCAGGATACCCAAATGCTCACCTATCTTTCATTGACCTCAAATATGGCTTTTCTTCTGAAATATGTAAGTAGTAGCCACTTTACATGGTTGCTCAATCTAATGTTAACTTAGAAAAATATGCGCTATTCAAGTGTCTGTGCGGAGTGTGGACGCTGAATAGTAAGTAGTGTGCTTATTGCATGACAGATGGAGGCAACTTGCTCATAAAATACTCTGTCATTTTTGGTCATAATGAAAAAATAATACATCTTTAAAATCTGTAAAGACTCTACATTTATTTGTTGCAATCAGAATAACAACGAAACTTTGTGCTATTGTAAAATAAAGCAAACAGGATGTGCTTTCTGAGCGTGGAACTTCAAAACTCTGTGTATACTTGCCTTACAGACATGAACATTTTACCAATGGTTATTCCTCTTTTGTTTTTTTCCTCAGTATTCTCTTCCATTCACCGCCCCCCCCTGTGGTAATACCCACCACCAACACATTAACAAAATTATATAAATAAATAAAAAGATAACATTTACACACATTTTACATATGATCCCTAATTCCTAGTAATTGAAATAATATTATTTAAACATCAAATGATAATAGTATTTAATAATTAAATAAAACAATAAATAAATAAATTAAAGGAGAGGCAGGAATATGTAAATGGGTAATTATTATAAAATGTTTTGTTTATGGTGGATACTTTGATTTTAGGGGGGGGGGGGGGGGGGTTTCAAAGTGTATACTTTTACTTTTGAGTTCATATGTTATCTTTTCCATAGAGTGTACTTTAGAGACTATGTCTAACCTATCACTTATTCCTGGGGATTCTTGCCTTCTCCAAAATTTAGTTATTGCTTTAAGAGCTGTGATTCTCAATATTCTAAATAATTATAACTCATCTTTACTAAGTAACATAGGTCCGATACCCAAAACTATATTTTGTATTTTTATTATATATGATTTCTTGAAAAGTTTTTCCTTTTACCTGAATTACTTCTGTCCAAATTTAATGGGCTTTAAATTCACCACAGCTTCTCTAACATCCTGAAAATAGATGATTGTATTTGAAAGATATTTCTGGTGTTATAAAATATCGCATACTAATTTTCCAGGCATATTCTTGCCAATATGGTGATTGCGTAGTCCTTAGATTATTTTTTATTTAACTTCATTCCAGTCTTCTTCTGTATTTTATTACCTAACCCAGTTTCATATTTTGTCTTAATATTGTATAAACCCCCATCCTTAATTTCTTTAAATATATTATTTATTCGTCCTATCAAGTTATCTAGTTTATTGATTTTACTAACTTTAATCATAAAACGTAACAGAGGGTGAATATCAAGTTTTTATTTTAATGTCATCCTTTAGATTTTAAGATATTTGTAAAAATAATTTCCCAGATAACATATTTTTTCTCTATGTTCTCAAATGTCTCCATCTCATTGTCTCTGTAAATTTAATAAAATCTTTTAAATTCTTTTGCTAGCCCAAACCTTAATGTATAATCAAAAATATTTGGTTTAAAATCTGGATCTCTTGCTATTTATCTTAAACAAACCATCGCCTCATCACAAATTTTTTATCACAAATGCAAATTCTTCTCCAACATTCAAAAGTTTCACCTACACAATAATAACCTTAAGTTTTACTCTTGGTTTCCCCTCATCCCAGATGAATCTTCTAAAAATACTATGCCACTTTTTAAAATGACTAAGATGTATACAAGCAGGAAGATTTTGAAACAGAAACAAAAATCATGGGAGTATATTCATTTTGATAGTACATATTTTTTCAATCAAAGATAATGATACTATTTTCCACTTTTTAAAATCATTTCTTATATTAGTTTCGTAATTATAGTTACACTTATATAAATTCTGTACTTTGTTTGGAATTTTCACTCCTAAATACATTGGTTCCATTTAAAATCATATTTCTCATTAAATCCTTCTTGTAATTTACTCCCAATTTCCATAGCTTCTGTCTTATTAAAGTTTAATTTATATCCTGACATAACTCCATATAAATCGGTCTCTTTTAACACTGAGGGTAATGATGTTGGATCTTGGATTCCCTGGGGGTAAGCAGATCAACATAAAATGTTCATTTTTGGGTGAACTATCCCTTTAACCAATGTCTTTGCTGTTGACTCAGATAGCTAGATAGATAGATTATGTAAGGAATAATTGACGATTGCTGTTGACTCAGATAGCTAGATAGATAGATTATGTAAGGAATAATTGACGATGGGCCGTAGAATTCTTAGAAAATAATGCACACCCGAGGTGGTGATGTGGTCACGATGCGAAGCGGAGTGGCCGTTCCACCTCGGGTGTGCATTATTTTCGCAGAATTCTACGGCCCAAAGTCAATTATTCTGCTTATACTACAGTTACCACATCTCAAGACATCGATCAGATGATATATTTCAAGACATTCGTCCGATTTTAATCCTTAAAACGCCATTGTGAGTAGGATTAATTTCTTACGCAGCTCATCCAACAGCTTCGTTGCTAGTCATTTTAGACCTAGTAACAACACTTGAGCCGTTGATAGCAAACTAATGCGCTTAATAATGCAGTTTAGACCGACCGACAGACAAGCAGATGGACAGCAAGAGAGGGGGGAGAGAGTTTAAGATCGTAAATTACCTCTCTCAAGTCTGTGTCTCTCAAAGGTGACTGGCAGCATCGTCTCTACTGACTGTTAAACTTTAAGTCCATTTTCTTCAAGACCACGCCGTTGTTACCTCGCGTGAGAACTGTCATGTCGTTTTTAAGTTGTTTATCGTCATCGTCAGAGATGCACTAATGCTAACGTGAGTGCTAACTGTGTGTGCGTCTGTGAGTGAGAGAGAGCGAGAGAAATAGAGTTTGTGCTTTCCGTACATAACAAAACGTAATATTGTGGAAAAAACATGGACATAATCTGTAGTTTTTATCCTGTTGTTTACTGTATTTATTAGTTTGGCCAGTGTCATTGTGGGTTTTGGTTATTTTGCTGTTTTGGGCTGTAAGGACCTTTGAAATAACTGAAATCGTGTTGGCGAAGTGATATAGACATGTACTGCGGTCAAAAGCTGCCTGGAACTACGTTCGCTGTGCTTTTCCCTGCAAATAATGCACACCTCTAGAACGTTCGCCAGCCAATCAGATTCAAGCATTCAATGGCTCTGTAGTATAAATTATTTTAAAGAATGTTGATAACCAAACAGTTTTGGCTCCCATTGACTTCCATTGTATTTTTTTTTATAAGTCAGTGCTACTTTTTTATTCCACAAAATAAATAAATACATACATATTTTGGTGAGTAAATTATTACAGAATCTTCTATTTTGAAAATCTATGAATTATCCATATATTCTTTTAGGACAATCTTCTAAGAAAACTTAAATGAGTGCTCCATAAAGAGCAACCTATGAGTAATAAAATGTTCCTCTGGGTGAGACTCAGAGTATAGTCATGATATCCTGCATAGACAGAGAGGCCACCCTGCTGTGAGAACCTCAAAAGACAGATGTTTTAATTTCTGAGTGACACCTACTCTCTCTCTCGCCGTACTTATTAAACCGAATCTCCTTTCCTGCCTGCAGACGTCTTTTCTGTCATTCTCTTTCCTTCCCTCTGTTTTTTTCTCTCTCTCTTTCTTTGAGGGACAGCCGTCACAGCGTTTCTCTCAGCCCTGCAGGTGGCTTATCTCTCTTCACACGTTTATTTATGTCTTTTTCTCCTGCACACTTTAAGCTGGGGTCACTTTGCAGGTGGTGTGTCAGCTCGCTGACCAGTAGCAAAGCGGTTAATCTGTGTGTCGGGTGTGTGATGTGTCAGTCTGAAGGTCTGCATGTGTGTGTGTGTGTGTGTGTGTGTGTGTGTGCACGTGTGCGGCTCTGTTGTGAGTGATGAGTTCAGAGACCTTCAGCTAAAACAAACTGTGAACTCCATCTCACCTGTGCCATTTATCGTTAAAATATGGCTAGTGAAACTGTCAGACTGAACATTTATTACCTGCTTTAATATCAGCCTGTCTCTGAGCGATCTCTATCGCAGCAGGTCGCACATTCGCCTTTTACAAGCACCTGACACTGACCTCGTACCAGCCTCTTGTCCAAATTCCGTGAGAGCCGCAAAAAACCTGTGACTGAAGATTCAACAAGCTGTAAATCCCTGCTGTGCTGTTATTAGGGTGTTGTGGATGGTTACTACAGTGTTTCTATCTGGTTGCTAAGGTGCTTTTAGAGCATTTTCATATTGTTGCTAGGGTGTTGTGGATGGTGCTCAGGGTGTTTCTGTGTGGTTGCTATGCTGTTGCTAGGATGCTGTGAATGGTGTCTCTGTGGTTGCTAAGGTGCTCTATATGTTTTACAGCATTGCTGTTGCTAGGGTGTTGTGGATGGTGCTCAGGGTGTTTCTGTGTTTGCTAAGGTGCTTTGAGTGTTTTAAAGCATTTTTTGTTGCTAGGGTGCTGTGGATGGTGTTCAGGGTGTTTCTATGTAGTTGCTATGCTGTTGCTAAGATGTTGTGGATGGTGTCTCTGTGGTTGTTAAGGTGCTCTAAATGTTTTAGAGTGTTGCTGTTTCTAGGATGTTGAGGATGCTGTCCAGGGTGTTTCTTTGTGGTTGCTATGCTATTGCTAGGGTTCTGTGGATGGTGTTCAGGGTGTTTTTTCTGGTTGCTAAGGTGCTCTCAGTGTTTTACAGCATTGCTGTTGCTAGGGTATTTTGGATGGTGTTCAGGCTGTTTCTGTGTGGTTGCTATGCTGTTGCTAGGGTGTTTTGGATGGTTACTACAGCATTTCTATTGTGGTTGCTAAGGTGCTTTACAATATGACAATATGATAAATAGAAATACTATAATACATACATTATCATATTGTTGCTAGGGTGTTGTGGATGGTGTTCAGGGTGCTTCTTTAGTTGCTAATGTTATCTGAGTGTTTTACAGCATTGCTGTTGCTAGTGTGTTGTGGATGGTGTTTAGTGTGTTTCTGTGTGGTTGCTATGCTGTTGTTAGGGTGTTTTGGATGGTGTTCAGGGTGTTTCTAAGTGGTTGCTATGCTGTTGCTAGGGTGTTGTGGCTAGTGTTCAGGGTGTTTCTGTGGTTACTAAGGTGATCCGAGTGTTTAGAGTCTTGCGACCGATGGTTTTCAGAGTGTTTCTATGTGGTTGCTAGAGTGTTTTGGATGGTGTCCAGGGTGTTTCCGTGATTGCTAAGGTGCTCTAGGTTATTAGGAGTGTTTCTGTTGCTAGGATGTTGTGAATGGTATTTAGGGTGTTTCTGTGTGGTTGCTAAGGTGCTCTGAATGGTTTAGAGTGTTGCTGTTGCTAGGATGTTGTGGATGGTATTGAGGTTGTTTCTCTGGTTGCTAAGGTGCTCTGAGTGTTTTACAGCATTGCTGTTACTAGGGTGTTGTGGATGGTTTTCAGGATGTTTCTGTGGTTTCTAAGGTGATCTGAGTGTTTTAGAATGTTGCTATTGCTATGGTGCTGTAGGTGGTGCTGAATGGTGTCCATTGTGTTTTTGTTCCTTTGTTTTGGATGTCTTTCTATGTTTCTGTAACCCCAGAGGGTTAAACTTTCAAACATTTTTCTTTCAAACATTCTTTAAAAAATCAAACAATGTTATATCTAGGGCACTGGTTAAAATGTAACATAACTAACATAACAGATTCTCACATTTTTACTGCCAGCTATCTTGGTAGATATTATCATGGCGATAAGTCATACAATTTTAATGAAATAAAAATTGTCTGACTTAAATCTTTAACATGTTTAATAAATGGTATTTAATTAAATTATCCAGTTTAAAACCCATTCTATACTTATGCTGAATGGCTGAACAAATATTTCTATTAAACATTGTTTAACTAATTTTACATAATTACAGTGTAGGTACACCATACTGCAGCTTTTGCTGTACACACATATTCCTTACAGATAAAATAATTTATACCATATATTCTAGTCTAGTGGTTCTCAGCCAGGGGTAGGGGCCCACTAGGGGGGTTCAGAAAGCTTCCAAGGGGCCCGCAGGATGACTCTAAATTAATAAAACTATTATTAACCAACTTTTTAACAAGCAGAAACTGGGAGTATTGTCAATTAATTGTTTCTTATACCAAAAGTTCAAGTTAAATCTAACCTTTACCCCAATGTCCCTAAGAGGCTAGTATTAATGCTATAGTAACAAAAGTGTACCAGAGTCAATTGTATCTCTTCATGATGAAAGATGAATTCACATTGGGATCACTAGAGATAGATGACTGAGGAATATTTATGTGCTAGATTTAAGAGAAAATATATTACTCAGTTAAGCTTTATGTGGAGCTTGATGATTCTTGATATCATTTGTATTTTAGAGTTATATTTGACAAGCTACAGAAACAATACATTTCTTTCTACAGGGAAATCAAGGTACTGTATAAAAGTCTTTTGTGATATCTTCAGAGGGACTTTGGTTCACGACTCTGCATGATGTTCCAGCTATGAAAAAAATGTTACAGAATCATATTTCACATGTGAACATGTAGCATGTTCAGAGAAGTGTTAATGTCATGTGTGACTGTTTATACATTTTTCCTTCTACATAGCTCACTGAGGATTGAGGTGCAATGATTAGAAAAGGAAGAGGAATTACAGTAAGAGAATACATCTTCATGCTCAAATCCATTTATTTGCTGACATATCTTGTCAATATTTGAAATTCGATTTAAAAAAGGTACATAATGAGTAGTTTTGAAAACTGTTCACACTTATCTTTTTTTAATAGTAGAAGCATACAGAGTGACTAGAGGTTAATTAAGCTCCAAAAAGAACATTAAAAAAGCTTTTTGTGAGATCAGATTTAAAAGAATAGTACACACCAATACTATATGAGTTTGTTTCTTCATTAAAGAGATGGATTTGTAGAAATTTAGTATTACATCTCTTGCATACTAATGGATCATCTGCAGTGAATGGGTGCCATCAGAATGAGAGTCCGATCAGTTGATAAAAAACATCACAATAATCCACAAGTAACTAAAACAGCTCCTGTCCATCAATTAACTTATGAAGTGGAAAGCTGTGTTTGTAAGAAAAAAATCCTTCATTAAAGCCATTTTAACCATCACTTCTGGCCAAAATATGAGTCAATAATCCACTTTATCCAGTCAATAATGTTGATGTGAGATGACAACTCCATCCCCTGTTTTCCTCTTACACCAAAATCCACCAATATATTTATTTAGGACCTTTTTTGGACTGTTTTTGCTTGTGAAGGAATAAAGTAAACAGTTTAAGAATGGCCTGAGTTTTTTTCAATACATTTAGATTTTTGAGTGAACTATTCCTTTAAAATTCCTTTTAAATTAAATGTCATTTGCCCTTCTGCATATTCAATCTATCCCAAGACAAGCGTTAATAATGTTTAAGATCAGACCTGGCCCTATGAATTTTCCCCAATAGTTGAATATACAGAAGTTAGAGTTATTTTTTGGTTATTGTGTATGTAATGCCCTGTGAAGAAGCTAAGCAAGTAAGCAGATTAAAACAAGCAAAGGATTTTGCTTATTTTTGTAAAGGATTAGTAAACTCAGCTAATCAGGTTGTATTAGCTATGGCAAACTGACTACGGATATTTTCAGATGACACACACTTTAATCCACAACTGTTCCTGGGTCTCTAAAACAATTAGAACAAATGAATCAAAAGTTCTTTGCAAAAAGTTTTATATACTTATCTCTGCCTTTCTTTATTTTTTTTCTCTCTCTTGCTGTTTTATGAAAATGCTAAATCACAACGTGAAAAGATATGTACATTTAAAAAGATACTTTATTACTATTTTTGTTTAAGAAAAAATAAGTAAGTATAGTGAGTCTCATTAAAGTTTTATAGAAACTGCATGGAGTTCCGATGATATTAATATGCAGAATTTGAATTAATCTTTGGGTATGCTGAGCACAAGGTGGGGCTTATCAATATTTGTGCACTAAAATGTTATTTGTGCACAGTAATGTTATGTAAAATAGGCAGTTATGAATTATTATGTACAAAATTATTTTTTAATACTTCATTACTTAACTATTTACATTGCTTAGCCCTACAAAACCTTATATGCTTTTCTTTCAGACATATTGGCAGTCATTTGTTTTGTGTAGATATATTCAATTATTATTTATGGATTTTACCATGAATAAGCAGAAGGCTTATTCTGCATTGTCTGATCTCAACCATTACTAATTAGTGATAGTGGCTGATGTTAAATATTAAAACTCCTACACTGTAAAAAGTTTTCACCAGATTCAACTTAAAAACCTAAGTTCAGTAGCTGCCTTAAGTTTTTAAGTTAAATCAACTTAAAACTTCGTCATTTTAACTTATTACAATAAAAATTAGTTGATATAACTTGTAAATTGAAATGGCTTAAGTTGATTTCACTTAAAATCTTAAGGCAGCTGCTAAACTTAAGTTTTTAAGTTGAAACTGGTGAAAGCTTTTTACAGTGTATATAATATGCTTTCTGATTTTGGAATTTGGTCACACAGGTTAAGTCCACCAGTTATGTAGAACGATAATCACTATCATTTACCATGCATTTACTGTAGTAGCAATAACTACACCATGGTTTTGTGTCAGGAATGTATGTAATGTTTTTCGTATTACATTTTATATTATTATTATTAATGTAGACATGTAATAAATGTATTAAAGGAGTTATGGAATATAATTACAGTATTTTTGTGATTAAGTGTCACAAATCTGGTTGGTGCTCTGCGGACCGCCCACCACCAGATGTCACATTCACCGTATCACTACACACAGACTGTCACTTCTCTACCGTACTGATTGCGTCATACACCTGTGGCCAATCAGTAGCGCTATATAGTCCCGGACCTTCCTATGCACGTCACGGATTGTTATAGATGTTTTTGCTGTTTTCTAGCTCCCTAGTTTCCTAGTTCTCTCGTGCTTTTTGCTCCCGCCCGGCTTTGGACTTTCGCTCGGATTATTGGACCTCTCTCTCGGATCACCCTTTACGGACATTGCTCGCCCCTGTTTGGACTATTGCCTGCCTCACGGACTTTCTTGTGCTTCGCCTTTGCTATACCTGTCTGCTATCCTGTTTGACCCTGCCTGTATGACCATGTTTCTGCTTCGTCCTTCTATTAAAAGCTCGCTTATGGATCCGCTCGCCTCTTGCCTCTCACTCCCTGTAACAGAACAATCCGTCACAACAGGATCCAGCAGCTTTTCGCCCGAACAGTTATTTGACTTGGACACAAACAGGACTTTACGCAGAATTAAGCAAGGATCATGCACATTGGATCAATACACCCGTGAGTTCCTCTCTATTTCAAACTATTCCACTCTCCCGGACTGTATAAAGATTGAAGTATTTTGTGATGGCATGAATGATCCGTTAAAAGCGAGGCTGAGACGCGAGGGTCCGCGCTCTTCGCTGGCGGCTTTCATGAACTTTGCCTTGTTGTTTGTGGGTTCGCCGTGCACCGTGGGGGTCGCAGAGAGGGAACGCGACAACGCGGCTATGACAACCGCGCTCCCCACTTGCAGATTGGCGGTCATGCCGAAGCATGATGCCACGAACACGATTCCCGCCTGGATCGCTCGAGAAATTGCGGCCGCGCCGATGTGCGCTCGCAAGATGGCGACTAAGGCGGGGTCCCATCACGTCACTACTGCCATCCAAGTGTCCAGTCAAGCTTCCAAGGCAAGTCAAGTTAAAGCTGTGTTTCCTGAGTCCAGTCAAGTTAAAACTGTGTTTCCTGTGTCAAGTCAAGTGTCCAAGGCAAGTAAAGTTAAAACTGTGTTTCCTGAGTCCAGTCAAGTTAAAGCTGTGTTCCCTGAGTCCAGTCAAGTTAAAGCTGTGTTCCCTGAGTCCAGTCAAGTTAAAGCTGTGTTTCCTGAGTCCAGTCAAGTTAAAGCTGTGTTTCCTGAGTCCAGTCAAGTTAAAGCTGTGTTTCCTGTGTCAAGTCAAGTTTCCAAGGCAAGTCAAGTTAAAACTGTGTTTCCTGAGTCCAGTCAAGTTAAAACTGTGTTTCCTGAGTCAAGTCACATCACAGCTGTCGATCCTGAGTCAAGTCACATCACAGCTGTCGATCCTGAGTCAAGTCACATCACAGCTGTCGATCCTGAGTCAAGTCACATCACAGCTGTCGTTCCTGAGTCAAGTCACATCACAGCTGTCGATCCTGAGTCAAGTCACATCACAGCTGTCGATCCTGAGTCAAGTCACATCACAGCTGTCGATCCTGAGTCAAGTCACATCACAGCTGTCGTTCCTGAGCCAAGTCACGTTATCGCTGTGGTTCCTGAACCAAGCCAAGTCATTGCTGATCTTCATAAGCCAAGACAAGTTTTCGCTGATCTTCATGAGTCAAGTCAAATCACAACTGAATTTCACAAACCGAATCACGTTTCGTCTGACCACTCAGCACCAAGTCTCGTCTTGTTTGATCGTCCGGAGCCAAGTCTCGTCCCGTCTGTCTATTCAGAGTCTCGTCGCGACACGTCTGCGCACAAGTCAGCTCCTGAGGTCACGTCTGCTCACAAGCCAATCCCTGAGACCACGTCCCAGGCCATAACGAGGCTTCCTGCTCCGCCCCAGCTCCCGCCTGGTCACAAGCTTGTTCCAGAACTCCCCTTGGTCAGAGAGGCTGCGCCAATGCCTCCAGAGGTGTCAGCCTTGGCTGTGGAACCTCCTATGGAGGCGGCATCTCCCTATAAACTCTTTGTTTCTCCCCTTGTTCTGTTAGCTTCCTCTGTCCCTGCTCTCCCCAGGTTCCGGACCAGGATGCGGGTACCTGTTCCGCCCTGGAGGGCTGCTCCGCCTCCTGTTCCGCCCTGGAGGGCTGCTCCGCCTCCTGTTCCACCCTGGAGGGCTGCTGTGCCTTCTGCCCCCCCTCCGGCTTCGCTCTGGAGGTCCTTTTCCCAGCCGGTTCTGCCTCAGTCTCCTGGCCCCCCCACCGCTCCCCTGGACCCCTTTTTTTTTTCCTTTTCTTTTGTTTTCTTTGTTGGAGCGTCTGGAAGCCGCTCCTTGGTGGGGGGCTATGTCACAAATCTGGTTGGTGCTCTGCGGACCGCCCACCACCAGATGTCACATTCACCGTATCACTACACACAGACTGTCACTTCTCTACCGTACTGATTGCGTCATACACCTGTGGCCAATCAGTAGCGCTATATAGTCCCGGACCTTCCTATGCACGTCACGGATTGTTATAGATGTTTTTGCTGTTTTCTAGCTCCCTAGTTTCCTAGTTCTCTCGTGCTTTTTGCTCCCGCCCGGCTTTGGACTTTCGCTCGGATTATTGGACCTCTCTCTCGGATCACCCTTTACGGACTTTGCTCGCCCCTGTTTGGACTATTGCCTGCCTCACGGACTTTCTTGTGCTTCGCCTTTGCTATACCTGTCTGCTATCCTGTTTGACCCTGCCTGTATGACCATGTTTCTGCTTCGTCCTTCTATTAAAAGCTCGCTTATGGATCCGCTCGCCTCTTGCCTCTCACTCCCTGTAACATTAAGCTATAGCATTTGTGCATTTTACTAAATATATTTAGACTACCGTTTTTCATACAGATACCTAGAAACCATATAGTTATATTTTTACCATGGTATTGAGGTGCTATATGTGTGGTTTTAACTGTGGTTATCATGAACTATATATATGCTACTATGGAAAAACAATGGTTAATTAATGGTAAAAAAAAAAAAAAAAAAAAAAAAAGTCACTCAGCAATGTGCATTTCTAAGAGACAAAAATGTAATATTAATAATATTATCAGGCTACACAAACCCGTTTCTACATCTTTCACTTTGGAGCAAAAATCTGCCTTTAAACTTGAAAGAAATAAAAATGACATATAGAAAAAAATATTGTGATAATTTTTTGGCCATATTACCCAGCCATAAAAAAAAAAAAAAGAAAACACCCCTTGGCTAGGTAATTTAATGCAAATAAATGCTAATTGTAACCTGGCAAACTACTTAGTATGTGTTTTGTTGGGAAAAAGAAAAAACAGGCAGAACACAACAGAAAAAAAAAAACACTGCAACAGAAGAAAAACAAATATGCTTGAGGTTGTATTGTGTTGTCTGGAGATTACCTGTGGTAGAACGCAGCTCCTGTGAGCACCATGGAGTATTCATTGGTCCATTTAGAGGTATAACCCCACCTCCCCTTCCCACTGTCCCAGTAATGGCTGCGTGCTGGGTAGCCTACGATCCGATCTGGAAAACTTTGCCAAACGATGAAGGCAAAATCCACCTGCAAACCCAGAGAAGACAGAAGTGCACAATTTTGATTGCATAGCTATTTCAGAAGGTGAGTAAATAAAGACGGATTTTAACTATTCCTTTAAGAACAAAGGCATTATGTTCAATTTCATTATCTCTTAAAGCTTAGATAAAACCAAAGCGAACACACTGCTTGAGGAACTCATCAGAAGAGATTAAAGAAGTATAATTAACAAAAGCAACATTAGCTCTTTTGATAGTCTGTTAAAAGAACTGACACAGGCTCACATTCAGTGAGATAAATTATCAAAGGAGCCAATGAGAGCTAAAAGAGAACAAGCCTTTTCTAACTCGGCTCTTTATTTAGCCTTGGATTTTCTAATGCCTTCAGACATGCTTCAGCGTCAACACAACTGACTTGTCTGCATGCAGGAGATGAGAGCAGTTCTTGCTCTGTCAAATTCAGTGTGCGCACACATTAAAAAATGAACCCTCAAATCAGAGGAAAAGGTTGCAAACGTCCCCCTTAATGTTACAATAGATTAATCGCTGCGTTAGCAGCGGTCTCGGAGCCAGATTTATGACATCATGCAAATAACGTGGCCTTAAGGAATTACGGCTTTAAGGCGCATCGTTGCAGCAATGCATTGTGGGTGACACATTGAAATTTGCTCCATTCATTTTGTGTACCGGACCTTGATTATGGATTTGAGCGAGTGGGAAAGATGAATATCTTGTGGAGTCACGACTACTTGGTCTGAGATGAACAGAACTCACAAATGGCTCACAAATGAGTTTAACTAATTGTCTAGCTCTCTTATTTCATTTAGCAGAATGTTAAAAGAACCTAAAGTGTTCAATGTTCCTGCAAGGTGATAACTGCATATTAAAGTGCAGTCCCTGAAATTATGGTAACATTTCTCAGCACGTCACTTTCAAACAAAGTAGTTTTATGTGTAGTAAAACCAGTCAATTTTTGTAATTGATGTGGGGCCTTCAGTCCATTGGTTGTTGATTGGATGGTAGTCTCACATAGCCAGACCTTCAGACTGACGGCAGAAGGTCTAGAAACCTTGGCTGCTTTGAATAGCCAAGGACCAGCAAAGAGGCCATATGACTGACAGGTAAATCCACCAATCACATTTTGATTTGGCTGCATCATGTTTAGGGGCGTAGAAATGTCCCCACAATAACAGACCGGTGTGTAAATTTCTTGGTCATATTTTAAAGAAATTCAGAAATGTTCATATGCGTTTTTTCATATTTGTCATCTTAAAAATTCGCCACGCACAGAAATATTTCACACTGAGTCCAATGCGTATTAATTAATTAGTTGCAAAAATATTCGCAAAACAGTACTAAATGGAGTCTTTAAGCAGTGAGGATGACTTTATTGTCCTCTCGCGTCTTAAAAGGAGAAAAAGAAAGGAAATATTGGGTCCATCCAATACTGAGATACAGAAAGGAAGGAGAGTTTCCCTCCTCATTAAGGAGCAGCGGGATTATCTCAAAGTTGACTTCAGGATGTCAGTGGCTCAGTTTGATGCTTTGCTAGTGAGACTAGAGCCACATATTAAAAAGTAGACCACCAATTTCTGTGAACTCAGTGTGTAAGGATCTCTACAATGCTTTGTGCCGTGAGATGAAGTGGATGAACTTGAAAATTGCTGTTCTGGATTTTGATGTTTGCTTGTATGGTGGCTCTGAATTGTTAAAACACCTCTTAAAATGCTCGCTACAGATACAAAAAATGCTGAAAATCGAACCCGATCTGATTTTATTAATGACGAAAGTTTTGGAGGCAATGTGCAAACGTGATTGACGCAACTTGAGATCGTATTTATTTTTCAATGTCCAAAACATTTAGGCCTTAAGCCACATACTTTACATGTTTAACATATTTAAATCCAGCAGCTAGTTGATCCTGATAAGTGCTTATTGTCACAGCTGTAAACACGATGGCTTTCTTCATCCATAAGAAGGGTTTGCCGTTACAGCAGTTTCTAGGTGGAACGTTAAAGAACGTGACACACACGTCTCCCAAAAATACTGTAGAATTCAACCAATCAGATGACGACTTCGAAACTCCTAAAGTATTTCCAATTTGTGTGCCATATATGCATCAGACTTTCAGCCAATGGTCTGTGGGCATGACGTCTGAGGCTGAGATTAAAGCCACAATATGTAAGATTTTTTGATTAAAATATCCAAAAACCACTAGAACAGTGTTATATATTTTGCCGACTTGTGTACTTACATTATCCCAAATGTATCTTTTAACACACTCAAATGTATCTAGTATGATAAAACAGCGATTTTTTTTCTACATATGCATGACTGGAAGGAGCGGAAGCAGTTGACTGTAGTATAAGCTTCGCTGCTTTCAAGGCATGTATCATGCTTGTCCTTTATTAGCAATCGCTCCAGTGGCCTCATTTCGCTTCCACGACTTTCAGCCCCATTCTGCTTTATACTATAGTGACCTTAATAAGTATTTAATACATTAGCTCAGCTATGAACATGATTTTTGCCCGAGTCCCGACAGATTGCATCGGCTGTGGGGATGAAGACAACAACTCATCATCAAACTACGCCTTTGGTTATTTGTTTGTTTTGAATATGCTACCTCTAGCGGCAATATACAATACCTATATTGTGCCTTTAATTGGATGGACACAGATCTGAATGAAAACCTGCAGTTATTTGTTAGAAAGGGGCCTGCACCAGGATAGCCAGCGTCAACACAGGTGCTTGACAAATTTATGCTAGAAAGATTAATCTTTTTCTCTCCAGAAGATATGACAAATTAATTAGTGCAAAAAAAAAGTGTGCATGTGCTTGTACTGTGCAGATTACAAATTTTTTGTCACGCACCTAGTGTATGCGTACAAACCAAAGTATATTTTGGGTTTGAGCAGATTAACTGATTGAAGGACATTATCTGTAACAAAAAAAGCATAGATGTCAGAACTGCATTTTAGGAATCATGCACCAGCCAAGCAACTGCCATTGAGATGAATGGGAATGCTAACCTCCTTGATAAGCACACATTCACAGGGTCAGATGTGCAATAAAGATAAATGGGAAAACAAATATAGGACAGATGAAGACACAAATTCACCTGCAGAAACATGCACAAACACTAGATTAATGCTGTAATTTATATTACTCTGTCATTGTACTATAACAATTATTACCCTTTCTGGTCAATTCTTCAGGCCATTAACTGCAGCACAGACATCATAACCCATGGGCTCCACTGTGCCGCTGTTATGCCGCACATGTGCCTACAGTCTAATGATGCTTGGCGCACAAAAAAAAACTCAACCCCTATATTACATTTCCCATTTTAATAAGCCAGTTAATGAGTCGAAACAATGCAATTATCAATTCTGTGGAGCCATAGCGCCGCACAGCTTTAAAAAAATGGAAACTACTGCTAAATATGCCATATTCTCACATTCTCAGCACTTTTCAATTAAAACCCTCTCAAATGCTTAAAGGGCAATAACTGGGGCAGATAACTGTGCAAAAAGAGGGGAAGCTTTCCTCCAAATGTTGCTGGATTTGTTTAAAGCCACAAGAGCTTCCCCACTGAAACCGAGACTCATTAAACTTTTGTAATACGGGTTCTGTAATCTTGTAGCGCTATAAAAGTTAAGTGGATATTCTGGCCAGGCAGAGGTAAAGATGTACTGTGTGCAGTTAATAAAACATCGGTATATGAATTATGAATAGCAGGTTTCAAACACACACAGAGCTTTGCCATATGTAATGAGAAATTAGATCCCATCCAGCCATCTGATTGGACACATTCTCACCAAATTTGACAGTTGAAATATTATTCTGAAGTAGATTATAATTTACAACATACATTGCAGTACAGCCAGTGCACTTTCAAATTGCTAGTAAATTTCACAAACAATTAGAAGACATGTCAAGTAACACTAAATTAAACATTAAACTCTGAAGCAGTAAGAGATCAGTCTTTGGGATTTAAATTTGTTTCGCTAACTTCTACTGCTGAATGGTGCAGCTTTTCAAAACTTGCACCATAAAAGAGGATCAACAAAATCTTTCAAGATCCGATTGCAATGGAGTTAACTGTACATTCCATAACCAGATTAATTCCCACATTGTTTTGTCTCCAACCTCTGCCAGGAATTTGCAAACAAGCTTCATATTCTCATATATTCTGCCAGGAAAGCTGCTGAAAATGTGTTTCTTTTGTTTTTACCACACCCTGTAAACTTCTGGAGAATTGCGTTGCCAACAAATCCTTCCTGGCCCTTGGATCATCTCTGCCTTAATCAAACTTAGACCTACGACACCCTTATCATCAAAGCACTCTGTCTGTTTTGAGAATAAATAAATCCCAGAATTCTTCACATTTCATGAAACATCTTTGCCAGATGGTGCAGCCATGTTTTCTGAATTGGCACTGCAGCCACCATTTGCATATCATAGCTCGAGGAATGATAGTTGTTAACTACACATTTATAATCCTTTTAAATAATAATTACTCCGGATTTGGCCAATTTGCTGGGAAACTGGAATCTCATTCAGGCCTTTGAAACTATTAATCTAAAGGACATAGTTCATTAAACTTTTAAAATGTGTGTCCCTTTCTGTCATGTCATTGTTCTCATCAAGCTTACTACGAAAAGTATGGAAACGTATGGAAGCCAGTTTCCGCCAATAAATAAAAATTTAAAAAAGGTAATTGCGACCTTTTATCACATAATTCTGCCTTTTTTTTCTCGCAATTTCGAGTTTACAACTTTTTTTTTCTTTAGAGCTTTTTTTTCTATTTTTCTCAGAATTGTGAGAACAGTTTTTTTTCTTGCAATTGCGACTATGTATCTCGCAATTCTGACTTTTTTTCTCGTAATTGCAGCTTTGTATCTTGCAATTCTGACTTTTTTTCCTCAGAATTGTGAGATATAAACTCAGAATTGTGAGAAATAAAGTCATAATTGTGAGATATAACCTCGCAATTCTGACTTTTTTTCTTGCAATTGCGACTTTGTATCTCGCAATTCTGACTTTTTTCTCAGAATTGTGAGATATAAACTTGCGGTAACACTTTATAATAACGTTCAGTTGTAAGTCATTTATAAGTGGTTAGTTAATGATAAAATAATGATTTGCAAGACATTCATAAATGCTTAATAAGTGATAGGCTAACAATTTATGTATGTTTTGTTAATTAATTTACAAGTAATTTACAAGTAATTCGTTAATGATGAAGTAATCATTTACAAAACATGACTATGCATTCATAAATGATTAATAAGTGATATTATGTTTGTATTTTTATATGATTTTTAGATTAAGTTGTAAATCATTTACAAGTGATTAGATAATGATGAACTAATAATTTACAAAACATGATTATACGTTCACAAATGGTTATTAAGTAATATGCTAACAATTTACAAATCTGTCGTAAGTTATCTTAAAAAAATAGCATATCATGAAATAATCAAACAGATCCTTGGAAAGTGGTTAATACTGTGAGGATTTTGTCTGTGTTTTGTCCTGTTCTGGTTTTCCTAGCGTTTTCCCCCCTCTGTTTCCAGTACTTTTGGTTTGTCCCATTTGCTCCCCCTTTTGGTTTAGTGTTTTTGTTCCATCCATGCCCATATTTGTATTTCCCCCTCGTCATCTTGTTAGCTTGTTTGTGACCACGCCTTGTTTTTCAGTGTATTTAAGAGTCTGTGTTTGCACACCCCGTTTGTCGGTCAATGTATATGTTACTTCCGTTTGTTTTGTCATGTGCTCATTTCCTGCTCCCGGTTTTGTTTATTTCTTCATTTTGCAGTGTTTTATTTAATAAACTTCAATTATTCAGTTACTCCGGTTCTCCTCGTCCATCTTCACTCCTCAACCCGCCTGACTGTGACAAATACGTTACTAGTTAATATATTATTTGTTACTTAAAAATAATTAAAATATCAGTCATTTAAATGTTTATCCTTCACTGAAGATCGCATCATGAATAAATCATTTACAAATCTTTCTGCATCCCCTAATCTAAAGTGTAAACAATTCATCAGTTGTAAATGTTTTACTCATTTTTCAAAGGTCTTTCACTCAGTGTGTATACTCACCTGATACCCACACAACCTGTAACCGGCAGGTTTGTAAAACATTTACAACTGATGAGTAGTTTACACTTTAGATTAGGGGATGCAGAAAGTGTTGTAAATGCCTTATATACACCATGTAAGAAAGATCTACAAATGACGTGTAACACATTTACAAATGATGAATTGTTTACACTTTAGATTAGGGGATGCAGAAAGATTTGTAAATTAAATATTCATGGGTTTACACAACAGCTTTTGAATACTTTGTAGTGTGTACTGCAATGTAAGGGCTGACTGGTGAGGGTAAAGATGTCTTCTTTGGCAAACATGAGCTGCGCCCCAAATGACGCACTATACACTCTGCACTTATTTACTTATGCACCAATGCACTATGCACCATGTAGTGTATGAATTATATAAGGTTATTTTGTATTTTATAACACCCTAAACAAACTTTCACAGGAACCTCAATTTTTTGCTTCTTATCAACTTCAAATTTGGAATAACATATTTAGATGTAAGACTTTAAACTGATATCAAATTTAGGGTAAAACCTGTTATGTAAAATATGTATTTTATATAAAATATAATAAAAAATGTACAGTGTATTTTCTTTACAGTAAATTTAAACTTCTGTAATTTGTTAATACTTTATTTATTTTAAAATTCTGCTTCTGCAATAATCTGCTGATAGAGACCTACCTTAGATCCAAAGTGTTCATGAATTACAACAATTTAAGTTTGGATAGTGCACTTTCACGCCTATTTTAGAAAATGGGGGTGACAGTTAAGGGGTTAACTAGTAATTTTTTAACCATTTACTAAGGATCTGTTTAATTATTTTATGATATGCCATTTTTTAAGATAATTTACGACAGATAAATCATTAAATATTACTTACAATAATGAGCATATCACTTATTAATAATTTATAAACACATAGTCATGTTTTTGTCACACCCCCGGACTTTCTTGTTGGTTTTTCCCATTTTCCCCCGCAGTTCTGAGTGTTTTTGGTTTCTCCCTTATTGTCTGCACCTGTGTTTGTAATTAGTCTGTCTATTTAAGGTGTGTGTTTTCCCAGTACTCTTGTCAGTCTTTAATGTTATATGGATGTTTTCCCCTGGTGTTCCTGTGTCTGCCTGTATTCCGTTGGATTTATTAAATATACGTCTTTTATTTACGTCGTTGTTCGTGTGTTCCTGCCTACATCGTGACAGAAAGACCGACCGAAACAGTTTTTTTTTGCGTATTCCACCCCGTTTTGTTTATCATTCAGTTTTTCAGTCTTTTTGTTTCCGCAGTGTTTTCCCCCATGGATTCCTTCCTCCGTCCTGAATTCATCCTCCTCTGGCTGAAGCAGGGGGATTTACCGCTCGAGGGTTACACATTCATGTTCCAGCTTGTAGCAAACACCACCAGCTACCCGGACGACGCGCTCTGTACGTTCTATGACGCTAGCCTCAACGCGTCGTGCAGAGCGCCGTCGTCCGAGGATGGCCCTCGAGCGGATTTCGCCGCATTTGTGGAGTGGACACTGGCGAGAAGCAGACCCGCGTTCCCCGCCTGTTCCAAGGAGCATCTCGCCAGTGCCAATCCGGACCCAGAGCCCAGCCAGCCACCCCGACCCGCGGATTATGAGCCCTTCACAGACGGAAAGCCCGAGCCCGGAGCGACAGCAGTATGGAGTGCCGACGGGGTCAAAACTGCTGATCAGGTGCGTGAGCCGGCCATTACATCCGCGACGGTGGAGTGCTTCGTGGAGCAAGAGAGGGCTGTAGAGAGCCCCGTCCACTGCACCGCCACTGGGGGTGAGCAAGAGCACTCTGGGGACTTAATTGACTGTTTCACGGAAATACCCATCTGCCTGGATTTCCCTCCCACCCTCCCTCTTCTGCCTAAGCCTGAATCTCCGCTGGTTCCGCCCAGCCATCCAGAGTCACCGCTGGTTCCGCCCAGCCTTCATGAATCCCCGTTGTCTGCTCTCTGTCCCCTTGCTCACCCTCAGCCCACCATCTGTGCGGTGGGTTCGCCGCGGGTCTGCCAATCTCCATCGGTGTCATGGCTGGAGGATCCCTCGCCATCGCCTCCAGCCTCAGAGTCCTGGACTCCGCCTCGGCCCTCCGACCCTGTGGCTCCACCCCGGCTCTCTGCTCCCTTGTCTCCGCTGTCGCCCGTCGGTCCACCAGCTCCACCGGGCTCCATCGTCCCTCCGGCTCCGCCCTGGTCAGTCGTCGCCCCACCTTCGCCTCTGGACTATACTCCTCCGGCTGTGCCTCGTCGCTCCGTCCCACCGGCTCGTTGGAACTCCTCCCTCCCGCGGGCACAGCCTCGGCCCTCTGTCGCTCCGGCTCTGCCGCGGACCTCCGGATCTCCATCTCCGCCTTGGTCGCCAGAGCCTTGGGTTCCGCCTTGGCCCTCCGGATCCGCGGTGTCACCCAAGATCTTCGGCTTTCCGTCTCCGCATCGGGCTCTCCCACCACCTGCTCCGCCTCCATCGGTCGGCCCCATGGAGTCGTCAGCCTCTCCTCCACCATGGCTCCTCCCTCCATCGGCTCCACCTTGGAACTCCATCATGGCTGAGTTCTGGGTCCCACCTGGCTCCTCCTGCTCCAGCCCCTTTCTGTCACCTCCTTGGCTCCTCCCTCCATCACCACCCTGGACTCCATCTTGTGTCCTCCTCCCGGGAGTCCGTCCTCCACCTAAGCCCCCTCCTAAGACTTTGTACTGTTTCCTTTTGTCTGTTTGTCGGCACGAGGACGTGCCTTCCGGGAGGGGGAGGTAATGTCACACCCCCGGACTTTCTTGTTGGTTTTTCCCATTTTCCCCCGCAGTTCTGAGTGTTTTTAGTTTCTCCCTTATTGTCTGCACCTGTGTTTGTAATTAGTCTGTCTATTTAAGGTGTGTGTTTTCACAGTACTCTTGTCGGTCTTTAATGTTATATGGATGTTTTCCCCTGGTGTTCCTGTGTCTGCCTGTATTCCGTTGGATTTATTAAACATACGTCTTTTACGTCGTTGTTCGTGTGTTCCTGCCTGCATCGTGACAGTTTTGTAAATAATTAGTTCATCATTAACTAATTACTTGTAAATTAACTTGTAAATGACTTGTAAATGAATTAACAAAACATACACAAATTGTTAGCATATCACTTATTAATCATTTGTGAATGTTTTGTAAATGATTATTTCATCATTAACTAATCACTTATAAAAGACTTACAACTGAACGTATTATAAAGTGTTACCAAACTTGCAATTGCGAGATATAAAGTCCAGTTCTGAGGAGAATTGCGAGTTCATATCTCACAATTCTGAAAAAAAAGTTGCAATAACCTTTTTTAAAAATTCAGTGACGAAAAATTGGCATCCATAAGTACTTCCAAGGACAATGGCAAAAAAGACTACACATAAAAAAGAAAATTAACCAAAGTTATAATGTATTTAGTGCAATCATTTGTGTCTTGAGTTGCTTTTAATACCATTTTACAAGTCAGAAATTATAAAAATATAAATGAAATCCCTCATATAAGCCAGTGTGTAGGATTAAACAGCAGCAAATCAAACAAAAATATATGAATTCTACACACAGCTATAACTTCAAATCATAATTTAATACAATGTTTCAGGCCTGCAACCTTCATTAGGGCATCATTATTAAGCAGGAATTTAAACACAGCTAAATTTAAAATACAAAGCAGCAAATGAAAGCATCATTACAATAATAGCCAATAGGTAACACATTAAAATAGGGAACACTTATTTACTATTAACTATGAATTTTTCCTCAATAAATTCCTAATTTGCTTCTTATTAATAGTTAGGTAGGTAGTTGTTAAGTTTAGGTATTAGGTAGGATTAGGGATATAGAATAAGGTCATGTAGAATAAGACATTATTAGGTGTTTAATTAGTACTAATAAGGCCTAATATTTTAGTAATATGCATGCTAGTAAGCAAATAGTTAAGAGACCGTAAAATAAAGAGTTACCCGCCAATAATGTACTAGAGAAAAGTGACATTTAGAAAGTCAGAATTCACCAGATTTTGAGAAGGACACAGGCCTACCTCTCACCAGCATTTTTTTTTTTTTTTTTTTTTTTTTTTTTGTGATTTGGACATCTGATTAGAGATGTTCTATTTCATTGTCTCTCCTTTTCTTTCTCTTTGTCTAGCACATATTATTGTCTGATTAAATTATACAGCTGAGAGCAATTAAAAATGAGCCCAGCAGGCTGCTGATGCTGCAGTGTGCAAATATCATCTCTTCTCTCAGGGAAAATGAAGACAGAGAATTGACATTAACAAAGTGCAGAACAAACACAAAATAAGCCAGAAATGGACAATACATACAGCATCACAAATACCACTGAATAAAAGAGACAAAATAATGAGGTGAAAAAGGACAGGACAAAAGAACTGGGAGACTAGGAGAGCGAAGGTTTGTTTGCAAGTGAGAAAGAGACCACTGAAGAATTGCTATGTTAGGATAGCAAACATGCTAAAATCAAACTCAACTGAAATTAGTTCTGTTTTCTTTGCACTTCATGTGAAAAGTGCTATTTCAAAATGATAACAGCCTATATGATATTCCTTTCCATTTGTTTTCCATTTATTATGATGAATGAATAAATGAATGAATGAATGTGTGATCTCTCACCTCATTGGTGGACAGAACCGAGTCCTCGTCCAGACTGAGAACTGCATCAGTTTTGATAGCGTGATGAGGGAAAAAACGGCCACTCATTGTCTGAGGGGAAACAGGAAGTGACATTCTGTGAGATTCTGATTGAAATTAGTTTACACATGAATTAAATGTACACATTTAGTTTTGGATTTGTTCAGAAATAACAATGCATTTTTTTAATGAAACTTTACTTTGACACATCCTTGTCAATCATCGCCTACATCGCCAATGACATCTGTTTGTGTCTTATCTGTTCATCAAGTGAAAGTCACAATAGTTGAACATCTGCCAAAGTACAATATGCTAATTTACACCTTGCGGAGAGAAAAAGGACATTAAATAAAAAAATAAAAAGGTGTAGTGAAACTTTTATGCCATTTGAGGTCATTGATAATTCAGTTTAATTGTGGATTGCTGAAGTGTAGTGTGGTGTTGGTGAATTGCGTACATGTTCTGCATATTACTGCTGAAAACCCCCCCAGCTAAAACCAGCCTAGGCTGGTTGGCTGGTCTTAGTTGGTTTAAGCTGGAGGTAGCTGGTTTTAGCTGGTGGTCTCCCAGCCTGACCAGCTAAGGCCAGCCTGACCAGCCTGACTAGGCTGGGAAAGTGGCCAAAACCCCTCTAAAACCAGCCTGCTGACCAGCTATGACAAGCTAAAACCAGCCTGGTTGACCAGCTAAAACCAACTAACCAGGTTAGGCTGGTTTTAGCTTTTTTTTTTTTTTTCAGCAGGGATGTATTTGTATATGTATACCAGTGTCAAGTCATATGTTTGTAGTCTCTCAGGGTGCAAATGCCCATTGGATAAGCCATTTGGCCCTAGAAATGACTATTTTATGAAAGAAGAAATGGTTACAGCCCACTATACATTATATACTATTACACCATAGACTATTGACTGTGATTTCCAAGGGTTAGGGCACAAGTTTTTATGTGGTGAGAAACAAAGTCTTGTTGCAAGGTACAAACTAGTTTGTGGATGAATGAATAGAATCTTTATTTTCAGAGTTTTGTTTGAGGCAAATAAACATGTACACTACTGCAGCATAACTGTAAATCCTACTAATGCTTTCAAAGTAACGTCAATAAAATAATCAGTACTCATTAAAGCTGGACTGGTATTCTGACTACAAAGTCAACACACATTTCTACTCCCCTTTTCAAAGGTGACCCAACACAGTTCCCAACTGCAACCTGTTCAGGTTGACATCTGCCTAATTTATTGTCAGAGTTGTAGACTTAGGTTTAGAATGTATAGCCTTTGACATCAATAACATAATATCAGATTGACCTGCACCCCATTTTTGAGATCTAATCGAATGACTGTGTGCCAGACAGTCAAAAGTACTGAGAACAGATTATTTATCCCAGCAAAAGGGAAGTCAGCATGGCATTGGATTTGGTCTTCAAATATCTTACAGATTTTCTCTGAAGGTCCTGTTTATACTGCCAAGCCGTTGAGAGGTTGACTGGCCACAGAACACTGTCGTAGCAAGACATGTTTAGCGAACAGTGTGACTTTGTGATATCAGTGATAGAGAGAAGGGGAGCTGTGTTCACCCATCATTCCCCCTGTGATTAGCCATTCATCACTGCCACAGTGCTCCAGAGAGATGATGACATAACATGTTGTAAAAAGTCTCAAGATAAAAAACTGACAAATTATGTCTAGAAATGTTAGAGTCTGTTGACAAATGTTAGATAGTGTCAACATACGGCAAAAATGTTAGATCAAATCTGTACACCAGGAATACGGGATTAGTCTCTTTATCAGATCCCTTTGGAGGAAATTTGTTTTGTCTAGTATCCAAACCAGTCAGCAGAGTTTTGTCTGAAAACCAGCTGACAGCAAGTTTTGTAAAACCCTGTCATCATTTATTGACCCTGATGTTATTTTCTAACCTGTATGGGTTTCTTTTTTTGTGGAATACAAAAGATGATATTTAAAAAAAAAAGTATGCTTGTAACTAAACAGTTTTGGTAACCATTAACTTCCATTGTATGGACAATGGCATTATAAATACATAAACATTAACATGGAGTCGGTTCTCTCTTTACAGCCATAACAACTTTAACTTTTCTGGGAAGAGATTCGACAAGATTTTGAAGTGTTTCTGTGGAATGTTTTGCCCTGTTATCCAGTTGAGCACTTGTGAGGTCAAGCACTGATTTTGGATGAGAAAGCCTGGCTCACAATCTCCATTCCAGTTCATCCCAAAGGTGTTGGATGGGTTTGAGGTCAGGGCTCTGTGTGGGCCAGTCAAGTTCTTCCACACTGAACTCATTCAAACATGTCTTTATGGACCTTGATTTGTGCTTTGTGTGAGAAGGGAACAGAAAAGGACCTTCCCCAAACTGTTCTCACAATATTGGAAGCACAGCATTGTCCAAAATGTCTTGACAAGCTGAAGCATTCCCTTCAGTGGAATTAAGATGCCTACCCAAACCCCTGAAAAACGTCCTCATACCATTTTCTCTTCTCATCCAAACTTTACAGTTCACACAATGCTGCCAGGCAGGTAATGTTCTTCTGGCATCTGCCAAACCCAGACCCCACAAAATGTTTCCATTGCATCAGAGTCCAGTTGTGGCGTGCTTTACATGACTACTTCCAATGCTTGCCATTGTACTTAATGTAATATGAGGCTTGCATGCAGCTGCTCAGCCATGGAAACCCATTCCATTAATTTCTCAACTATGGGATCAGCAGAGTGTTGGCGACTTTTACGCACCATGTGTCTCAGCATGTGAACCCACTCTGTATATCGCTGTACTCTGTACATGGTCTCTCACAGTCTGCTGTTCCTAAACACTTTTACTTTCTAATAATATCACCTTTCTAGTTGACCGTGGAATCTCTATCAGGACTGAAATTTCACAGTGATCTGACCAATCATAATGCTGAATCCACCGTTTTGTCTGACAAACAACGCAACAGGAGAGTTAGATTAATGTCAGTGAACTTTGATGTATAATTGTCTCTCCGTGGTTGAGACAACTCTAATGTTCATTCATGTTTATTTCATGCTATTATTAAGTGTTTTTTGTTTTAGGTTTAGTATGTGTTTGTGTAAGTAAGTAAGTGTGTGTAACCTGTGTTGGTTAACATTAGCCAATTAGCTGCACGGCCTTAGTGACATCAGCAGAAAGGGAAATTTGATTTAGTGGAAGTTGACTTGGAAGGTCTAATCCTAGTCTAGGTCTTGACTCAAACTATGCCTTTAATTAACAGAGCACAGTAGAAATTAACATTTCTGATATCATTTAGCAAAAGCTTAAAATCACTATTTGCCACAATCATTCTGCCGCACCATTAGGATGACACTGTTTTAATCCATTGCAGTAAATGGAGGCTACAGGGGAGGTTTAAACCTAATTACAGTATTGACACTTCATTAATACCTCTGAATAACTAATAACACTGTTCATGTGAAAAACTGACTTATTGTTAGGGTGGCATCCTATCGCAGTACAATGCTTAAATTCACTGAGCACGCTTTTTTTTTTTTACACGTTTGTAGCATAATGCAGTTTTGCAGACTGCATGGTTAGGTGCTTTTGTACACCTGTGGCAATGGATCTGATTGACACACCTGAAATCAGTAATTTATCCCAATACTTTTGTCCATATAGTGTATCTTCCACAAAAGAAAACTTTAAATCACTTTAAATCACAAGTCATCAAACCTGACTATAAACAAGCATTCAAAATTGAGGAGGACCAAATTTTGAAATTAGTTTAAAGCCAGGATGGAATGGAAGTTGCGATAGTCTTTTCA
Source organism: Garra rufa (assembly GCF_049309525.1). Lineage (NCBI taxonomy): Eukaryota > Metazoa > Chordata > Actinopteri > Cypriniformes > Cyprinidae > Garra > Garra rufa. Next base: position 15,861,746 of record NC_133373.1, on the reverse strand, counting down.
TCTCTATTGTGATGTTTATCCGAGTAAAACAGCTTCTGGAATGTAGGGATTTCACCCTTCGGCAGGAGTTTGATTGACAAGCGATCTGACCGATCATAAAGCCAAATTCACCATTTTGTCTGACAAACAACCCAAACAGGAGAGCTAGATTAATGTCAGTGGACTTTGGTGTATAATTGTCTCTCCATGGTTGAGACAACTCTAATGTCTTTCATGTTTATTTCATGCTATAACTAGTAGTAAAGAGGAAGAAATCACATGGTATATTATCTCAAATAAGTGTGTGTAACCTGTGTGTCCAATGGTTAACAATAGCCAATTAGCTGCCTTAGTGACATCAGCAGAAAGGGAAATTTGTCTTAGTGGAAGACCAAGTTATTAGTCTTGATCTGGCCTTAAAAATATCTAATCCTAGTCTGGGTCTTGACTCAAACTATGCAAATAACCTACTGTGAGTCCAACTGTCTTTAATTAACAGAGCACAGTAGAAATGAACATTTCTGATATCTTTTAGCGAAAGCTTAAAAATCACTATTTCCCACAATCGATCTGCCGCACCATTAGGATGACACTGTTTTAATCCATTACAGTAAATGGAGGCTACAGGGGAGGTTCAAACCTAATTACAGTATTGACTCTTCATTAATACCTCTGAATAATTAATAAAACTGTTCATGTGAAAAAAAGACTGATTTTTTAAATCATAATAACTCTACATCTCTGGACCTGGGGTACTTGTATTCTCATTAGCAAAACAAGCTCTGACCCACCATAGGAGCAAATATAGATTCAGAGTAAAACGGAATAGAATCAATTGACTGCTGAGTTTTCATCATTAGTAAAGATATTAAATGTGTGCAAGCCGTGTAAATCATTAATGCATACAAAATTGAATCACAATGTCATGTTTTAAACTTTTTAAAATTAATTTTGGTTTAGATGGGAACAATAAGGGATATAAAACATACTTTGTGTATTATAGTGAATTATATAATATAGCCCAGCCCTATTGACTTCCATTCTATGTGCATTACTTAAAAAAATATGCATTATTATATGTCAGAGATGCTGTGACTGCAGCATGTAATATATGCATATCACTGCATTTATCATTCTGAGTCTTCTCTCATATATGTAGGGGTTCTGCAAAGGACTATGTAGTTATCTGGGAGGCCAGCTGTCTTTGTTGACACATGGCTCCTTCCTCTGATATCACTCCTTTTCCCTCAAGACACGCTTTATTTAACTGTAAAGCTCACATAATCTTCCAAAGGGACTGTCTGCCCTTTACTGTCTCTCTCTGTTTCCTTGCCTCTTTTCTTGCATTATATATATTTTAGAGATGGTCAATATTACATATTTTTAAAAATAGACACTAGTTTTATAGAAGCCCTCAGACATGGGTTTCAGGTTCACCTGACCCTGATTCAGGGGCGTAGCAACCGGGGGGGACGGGGCGGACACGTCCCCCTCACTTTTAGAAACAGGTGATTCTGTCCACCACACTTTTTTTGACCTAGCGCCAATATTTCCGCCCCTGGTCTCTGATTTGTTACTTAGATTTGAGTGAACTAACATTTAGCCAATTACAGCGCAAATCTCTTGGGCGTCTGCCATGAGCTTCAAATCTTGTTGCTCTTGTGAACAGAATTTATTATACTGTATGAACACCACCTTTGGGTCACATGACCATACTGTCCCCCCCACTTTTAAATTGGCTGCTACGCCCCTGCCCTGATTAGACACAATTCTTAAGGGGCATTCACATAAGACGTGAAAAACTGCTGGATGGAGTTCAATAGAATGGAATGGAAAGCGTTTTATACATGTAGCGCTTATGACACTATATAGAGTTATGACACTAAAGACTTCACAGCATGTCAGTAGTGCTGTAAGACAGGGTTTTACTATGCAAACAGTTAAAGCACACCATTTAGCATGCTAATTTAAGCACTGCCGCTAAGTAAAACAATGCTAAAATCCAGTTTAGCCAGTAGCTTTCTTCACTGGTTTACCTCTGTGCCATGTGTATTTAAATTAAGTCATTATGATGCAAATACACCTTATTTTATGTAAATCTATTTATAACTTTTCCCACAAAAGTCTGAGTAAAGACACTACTAAATTAACTATATTTTTTATAGCATGGCAGTAACAACAACAGCAGCAGCAGCAGCAGGAAACTCCTTCAAACTGGTAGCAGCATAGCACAACAACCTAAGGGAATGTTCAAACATACTCACCTGCGTGAATGTAGCAAATTGGAAATGTCTACAGTAAATCATTCCAGTGAAGGGGCTTGTTTGAATGGTTCATTTAAATATATAATAAAAAAAAAATATTTACAGATTTGTGTCCCTTTACTATTACTGTTCAAGTTATGTAAATTAGGGTATTTGGTTTAAGGCAGCATGAATTAATATTTTCCAAATGCATCTATCTTAACATGAACATTCATTTTTTTCCACCTTATAATTCCTAATCAAAATGTCATAACTCAATGTTCTCTCCAATCATTTCATTTGCATAATTTTTTATAATTTACTGTAATCTTGGATTCAGATCTGCCTCAATTAACAACACATGGATAGAACCAAGTCCTACTTTTTTTTCAGTTTTACTCGTACATAATGTGTTATACTCATCACAATATGGAGGAAAAGATCCATTTAATTAGGATTTCAATTTACCATTCAAGTTTGTTGTTTTTGTGAAAATAATTAATGACTGTGATTAAATATATTAATTTTTTGTTAATTGAGTAGTTATGTTTTATCCATAACATTATATTGGCTCTTCAGTGTGGTTGTTCTGTGTTGATTTTAGTGCTAAAACTATGGAAGCGTATTTCCACCATGGACATAGATACGTAATTACAAGTTACGAGTTAACATCTCACAACTCTGACTTTTTATGAACTAAGAATTGCAAGATATAACCTCGCAGTTGTGAAAAGAACAGTCTTTATTGCACATTTTGTAACTCACAATTGTGAGATAAAAAAAGAATTGTGAGTAAAAAGCTGCCACAGAATAAAAAATAAAAGTGTACAGTGGTGTGGGTGGCTGATTTTTTATTTTTTTTGCATGTTTGTCACACTAATGTTTTAGATCATCAAACAAATTTAAATATTAATCAAAGATAACACAAGTAAACAAAACATGCAGTTTTTGAATTAAGTTTTTTTTTTATTATGAAGAAACAAAATCCAAACCCACATGGCCCTGTGTGAAAAAGCGTTTGCCCCCTAACCTAATAACTGGTTGGGCCACCCTTAGCAGCAACAACTGCAATCAAGTGTTTGCGATAACTAGCAATGAGTCTGTTACAGCGCTGTGCAGGAATTTTGGCCCACTCATCTTGGCAGAATTTTTGTAATTCAGCCACATTGGAGGGTTTTCGAACATGAACTGCCATTTTAAGGTCATGCCACAACATCTCAGTAGGATTCAGGTCAGTACTTTGACTAGGCCACTCCAAAGTCTTTATTTTGTTTTTCTTCAGCCATTCAGAGGTGGATTTGCTGGTGTGTTTTGGATCATTGTCCTGCTGCAGAACCCAAGTTCGCTTCAGCTTGAGGTCACAAACAGATGGCCGAACATTATCCTTCAGGATTTTTTGGTAGACACCAGAATTCATGGTTCCATTTATCACAGCAAGTCTTCCAGGTCCAGAAGCAGCAAAACAGCCCCAGACCACCCTCTACCACCACCATATTTTACTGTTGGTATGATGTTCTTTTTCTGAAATGCTGTGTTACTTTTATGCCAGATGTAATGGGACACACACCTTCCAAAAAGTTAAACTTTTGTCTTGTCAGTCCACAGAGTATTTTCCCAAAAGATCATCAATATGTGTTCTGCCATTTTTGCCCAGTCTCTTTCTTATGGTGGAGTCATGAACAATGACCTTAACTGAGGCAAGAGAGGCCTGCAGTTCTTTAGATGTTGTTGTGGGGTCTTTTGTGACCTCTTGGATGAGTCGTCGCTGCGCTCTTGGGGTAATTTTGGTCGGCCTGCCACTCCTGGGAAGGTTCACCACTGTACCACATAATGGCTCTCACTGTGGTTCGCTGGAGTCCCAAAGCTTTAGAAATGGTTTTATAACCTTTTCCAGACTGTTAGATCTCATTTACTTTCTTTCTCATTTGTTTCTGAATTTCTTTGGATTTCAACATGAGCTTTTGAGGATCTTTTGGTCTACTTCACTTTGTCAGGCAAGTCCTATTTAAGTGATTTACTGATTGCTGTGTGGTGTGGCAGCAATCAGACCTGGGTGTGGCTAGAGAAACTGAACTCAGGTGTGATAAACCACAGTTCCCCTTCAGTCGTTTCACTATGAAGTTACATATGGGAACTCGCTTGAGAGTCTAATCATCTCTGAGCCTTATTCAAAAGGCCAATAAAAATTGGCGAGTGGCATTTGCATGCCAAGCCACGCCCCGTACATACGGGTATATAAGATGGCGGCATGCAGCCAGTCATTCAGATTTTTGCTTCAGAGCCTCTCTGATCGCTCGAGCCTTCAACAACAACAACAAAAAAAAAAACTACGTTCCTGCCTACAAGAGCTCTTCTCCGCTGACGTGCTGCCATCTGAAAGAGTTCTAAAAGAGTGTTTGGCAGCCGTCAGCGGGATCCTGCGGGCGGCCGTTTTCACGGCCATCAAAAAGCCTCCTGCTCTCCAGTGAGCAAGCCCCACTGAGTGCACAATGTGCCGCGGTTTCCTCCCTGGGCAGACCGGGACTGAAAGAGCAATTTCTCACGGCTGTGTAAAAACGTTATTTTCAGAATGGTTTTCCGGCCGTGCGCTGCTGGATGTGGCAGTTTCCTCACCTCTGAGGACGGACATGAACACTGCCTCACATGCCTGGGCCGAGAGCATGCTGAGGCAGCGTTTACGGATGGTTCGTGCGTTCACTGTGAACGCATGACCATGGTCACGCTGAAGAAATGAAGCTAGCGCAAGTTCTGCCAGGAAGACTCAATCGGTCGCGTCACTAATTACCTCCTCATCTCCCAATCATATAATTTACTGTAGCTTTAAAGGGTAGCGCTTACCATGTCTGAGTTCGCAGATGCTGTCGCTCCAGCACCTCCATCCTCCCCACCTCCACCAAGATGGAATCTTCCTCCAACTCCTCTACTCCACCAAGCTGGGTCATCCCTCTATTTACCACATCACTATCAATCAGGCTATCCCCTCCTTCATGAAGACTCAGATTGTCGTTCCTCAATCCACACCATCACCAGTTGGCCCCTTCCTGACTCCGCGGGGGGTGAGCGGTGCCCCCGCCTTCGTCTTCAGGCGGGATTCGCTGTTTCCGTACCCTCTGAACGCGAGTTACGAACGGGGCCTACGCCAAAGAACCTGATTGCTTGCTGAGCTTCTACATAAACGTAATCGGTATAGTATGAATTCTCCCGAGTCTTTCTGGTAGAACTGCCGTTCTTTTGTAAGACGGCTCCCGGCACCAGGGGGACTTACGAGTCACCGTGCAGTACGTACCGACGGCCTCCAAAGCCCCGTGGCCGTCTGCACCTCAGCGTGGCCCCGTCGAGTGGCTAGAGCAGTATGCTTCCCCGGAGTCCAGGCTGACCATCTCCTTTGGCGCTCCACCGGAGGAAGAGATGTCTGTCGCAGCATCAGAGGGAGAGTCCGACGATGAAGCGGACATCTCGGCGGGCCAGCGCCCCTCTGTGGTTGCTGTCCTGTCTGACATGGACGCTGAGCTGTCGGTGATGCTCCTCCGAGCCGCCAGGGGGATCGGGCTGGAGGTGTCTCATACGCCCTGGCCGATCCCTCTAGGCTTGGTGATTGGTTCCTGAGGGGGGCGTCTGCGGTACCGCCGCGCCCTTCCCCCGTTCCATTCTTTCCGGAGGTGCATGAGGAGCTGATTAGAACATGGCGGGCGCCTTTTTCATCTCGCCTACGCCCCAGCTCCTCCTCCCTCGCCACCCGGGGGGCAGCCCGGGGATATGAGTTGGTTCCCCAGGTTGAGCGCGCTATCGCGGTGCATTTATGCCCGCGTGGCGCTGCCACCTGGCGGGACCGGCCGCATCTACCCTCCAGACCGTGTGAGCGTTCGTCCGCTCTCGCGGGCCGCGTGTATCGCGCTGCTGGACAGGCTGCTTCCGCCCTGCATGCCATGGCCACCTTACAGGTCTACCAGGTGCAGGCACTAAAACAGCTGCACCAGGGTGGTCCCGATCAAGAGATGATGCAGGAACTCCGTGCCGCCACCGACTTCGCCCTCCGGGCGATGAAGGTCACGGCACGGTCTCTTGGTCAGGTGATGTCCATGGCTATGGTTCAGGAGTGAGACCTATGGCTTAATCTGGCTCAGATGGCAGACGCCGACAAAGCTCGCTTTCTCGACGCTCCCATCTCCCAGAGTGGCCTATTCGGCGACACTGTCGAGGACTTCGCCCAACAGTTCTCAGCAGTCTAGAAGCAGACTGAGGCCATTAAACACATCCTGCCCCGCCGCAAAGCTACCATTCCGCCGCCAGTGGCCCCGCCTCCGCCTGCCCGTCGCCGAGGGTGCCCCCCTGCGGCTCCAAAAACAACCCCAGCTCCTACTCCCGCCGAGGTCCATGAAGCCAGGCTGGCAGCCCGGCGCAGAGCTGGCCGCAGGAGAGCGGCGCCGCCCGCCTCTCAGGGACCAGCCAAAAGTACTCGCAAGAAAGCTGCAAAACATCCCTGACGCGGGCAACCCAGAGGTGATGGAGATTGCTCTTTGGGGGACAGTGACATCAACGTCCCCACTCCCGGTGGAGGGCCGGGAGCCTCTGTGTACTCTAATATCAGCCCACGGGTCGGCGGTACCCACCTTTTCACAGAAAGAGCTAATTTCCTCACCTCTGGGGCCTCGGCCCTGAGTTCCCCTTTCGAGCAGCACTTACACTCCTCGGAACCGGACTCGGAGCCTGATATAGCCAGCGCGGGAACCAGGGAAGAAGGTAAGCACTGCTTTTCGCAGCCAGACTCTCCCCCAGAACCCTTCGTTCTTTGGGGATAGTCCCCTTCCCTCTCCAGACTGCCCCACCACGGTCACGTCGGTCAATGTTCCCTTGATACCGCTAGCGAACCGGCTGGAGGCTTGGCTTCAGCTTCCCAGCCCCTCGCGGTGGTTGATATGGACGGTACGTCTCGGCTATGCGATTCAATTCGCCAGGCGTCCACCCAGGTACAGAGGCGTCCTTTTCACTACTGTCCGTTCGGACACGCATGCCGCTGTCCTGCGTGCGGAGGTTGCAGTCCTACTGGCGAAGGATGCAATCGAGCCAGTCCCTCCAGCCGAGATGAAGTCAGGGTTCTACAGTCCCTACTTCATCGTGCCCAAAAAGAGCGGTGGGTTAAGACCCATCCTGGATCTCAGAGCTCTTAATCGGTCCCTCCTCAGGCTGCCGTTCAAGATGCTCACGACGAAACGCATGCTAACCTGCATTCGTCCCCAGGATTGGTTTTCAGCCATTGACCTGAAGGACGCGTACTTTCACGTCTCGATCCTTCCTCGTCACAGACCCTTTCTACGGTTTACCTTCGAAGGTCGAGCGTATCAGTACAAAGTACTTCCATTTGGCCTGTCCCTCTCTCCCCGCGTCTTCACCAAAGTCACGGAGGCAGCCCTAACCCCTCTTTGGCAGTCGGGCCTTCGCATCCTCAACTATCTTGACGACTGGCTTCTCATAGCTCACTCGCGAGACCTGTTGTGCGAACAGAGGGACCTTGTGCTTCAGCACCTCGGCCATCTGGGCCTTCAAGTCAACCAAGAAAAGAGCGAACTCTCCCCAGTGCAGAGGATCTCTTTTCTCGGTGTGGAGCTGGACTCGGTCAACATGACAGCCCTGCTTCACAAACGAGCGCGCTCAGTCAGTGCTGAGCTGTCTGGACTTATTCAGACACAAGACAGTGGTTCCTCTCAAAACATTTCAGAGGCTCCTGGGGCATATGGCAGCTGCAGCCGCGGTGACGCCGCTGGGCTTGCTTCATATGAGACCGCTTCAGCGCTGGTTACACGACCGAGTCCCAAGACGGACATGGCACCGTGGCACACTCCGGATTGGCGTTTCCCCGCAGTGTCACCGCCTATTCAGCCCGTGGTCAGACCCTGCCTTCCTTTGGGCCGGAGTGCCCTTGGGACAGGTGTCCAGGCATGTTGTAGTTTACACAGATGCCTCCACCACGGGTTGGGGTGCTGTATGCAACGCCCGCCATCTACTCCTTTGGAGTCAAACGTGGCTGAAACTGCTACATGCCATTCACATACCAGGGGAACTGGCCCACCCGGACCTGGTTTCCAGAACTCATTTCCCTCGTGGCAGCCCCTCCCTGAAGATCCCCTTGAGGAAAGACCTTCTTACTCAGGGGATGGGCACAATCTTGCACCCGCGTCCCGACCTGTGGAACCTGCATGTCTGGCTCCTGGACGGGACGCGTCAGACCTCGCCGGCCTCCCCCAGGCCGTGGTAAATACCATTACTCAGTCCTGAGCTCCCTCTACGAGGCAGGCTTACGCACTGAGGTGGGGTCTGTTCGTTGACTGGTGTTCCTCTCGAGGAGAGGACCCACAGAGATGCACGATTGCAGTAGTGCTTTCCTTCCTGCGTTGTAGCGCAGGCTGTCCCCTTCGACTCTCAAAGTGTACGTTGCTGCCATTGCAGCGTATCACGATGCAGTAGATGGAACATCCCTGGGTAAGCACCAACTCATCGTGAGGTTCCTGCGAGGTGCAAGGAGGATTAACCCTCCCAGACCGCACCTCGTACCCTCTTGGGACCTCTCCGTCGCCCTCCGCGGCCTACGGGAGGCCCCATTTGAGCCACTTGCGTCAGTTGAGCTGAAATTCCTGTCATTTAAGACAGCACTCCTGACTGCACTGGCCTCCATCAAGAGGGTAGGGGACCTACAAGCCTTCTCTGTCAGCGAAACGTGCCTTGAGTTCGGGCCCGGTTATGTGCCCAAGGTTCCCACCACGCCCTTCCACGATCAGGTGGTGAACCTGCAAGCTCTGCCCCCGGAGGAGGCAGACCCAGCTTCTGCGCTGCTGTGCCCTGTTCGTGCTCTGGGCATATACGTAGACCGTACTCGGCACTTCAGATGCACTGAGCAGCTCTTTGTCTGCTTCGGAGGTCAGCAGAAAGGGAATGCTGTCTCCAAACAGAGGTTGGCCCATTGGGTGGTAGAAGCCATCTTCCTGTCTTATCTGTACCAGGGAGACCCATGCCCCTTAGGTGTTCATGCCCACTCCACCAGGAGTGTTGCCTCATCCTATGCGTTGGCTCATGGCACCTCACTAGCAGATATCTGTAGAGCTGCGGGCTGGGCGACACCTAATACCTTCGCTAGGTTTTATAATCTCAGCGTAGAGGCCATATCCTCCAGTGTCTTAACTTAAGACTTCAGGTGAGCGGGAGGATGGCTGGTGTCGGCTTGCTGCGCCATTCCCACGTGGATCCGTGCGCCATTTCCCAGAATGTTCCCTCCGGCGAACCCTGGGTTCCTCCATGCCCCGCAGTCAGGCCTAGATGCGGAGTAGTCCCTGACTGTGATCCTGCTTGGGTCTCCTTCGCCCCGCAGGTTGTGGCTATATTTTTCAATATTCCAGCGGAGAAGACCGCTGTTTCCCTCGTGTATCCCTAAAGCTTATGGATATATTGAATTATTCTCATTTCCACATGTGAAGATCTCATGTGCTCCGCCCCCCCCCCCCAACCAACCCCCCAACCCCCCCCAATCCATGCTTCAGTACATCTGGCATCCCTGCGGGGCTCCCTTTACTGGCCCCCAGGGCGTTGGGAAGGTTACGTTACAATTTCCATCTGCTGACACGTCCGCCTGTCAGCACGTGGGGTTGTGCGTAACGCGGCTTCAGGGTCGTGGCCTGTTCCATAGGGTCTGTTCCCATATGTAACGTCGTAGTGAAACGACTGAAGGGGAACGTCTAGGTTACGAAGGTAACCTTCGTTCCCTGAAGGAGGGAACGGAGAAGTTACATCCCCTGCCACGACCCTGGCGTCGCGCTGATGCCGGCTCGATCCGGCTCTTCAGCAAAAACCTGAATGACTGGCTGCATGCCGCCATCTTATATACCCGTATGTACAGGGCATGGCTTGGCATGCAAATGCCACTCGCCAATTTTCATTGGCCTTTTGAATAAGGCTCAGAGATGATTGGACTCTCAAGCGAGTTCCCATATGTAACGTCTCCATTCCCTCCTTCAGGGAACGAGGGTTACCTTCGTAACCTAGACGTTATGTTTTAACATTCATTAAAAAAAACCCCTTCATTTAAAAACTGCATGTTGTGTTCACTTGTGTTATCTTTGATTAATATTTAAATTTGTTTGATGATCTGAAACATTAAAGTGTGACAAACATGCAAAAAAATAAAAAAAATCAGGAAAGGGGCCAACACTTTTTCACACCACTGTATGTGACTTTTAATTTCACAATTCTGACTTTTTTCTTGCTTTTCTGAATTTGTCCCCAAATTCTTTTCCCTGAATTGAGTTTTTAAGTTTATATATCAGATATAAACTTACAGAGAAAGTCAGAACTGTGACATATAAACTTATAATTGCAATTGTGAGATTAAAAGGTTGCAGTTCCCTGTTGAAAAAAATAAACAGCATGCTTCAAAACATACCTGACCAGCATACGCTGTTTTTTTCAACAGGGTTACCTTTTATATTTCTTTATTCCGTGGCAAAAACAAACTTTCATATAAAACAACCTACTCAGCGCATGAAAATAAACTATGTATCAGCAAATGCGATTCATTTTTCAACACCCTGTCTACCTTTCAGTTCATGCCATCCAACACGGCTAATAAACCTCAATAAGATGCCGCAGGACAGGACTTCCCACACACACGTGCAAAATAAAACACATGCATACACACTCAAACTGTCTCTGGTATGAACTCTCCCTCTCATGACCTCTACAGATTGCACTTCTAGTGAAAACCAAGTTCATGCTTCTCAATTAAGCTTTTATCTCAGTATTAAACAACTATAATTTATCTTGATCAGGATTCAGATAAAAGCGTGTTATGATTTGGATGTGGCGTTTGATAGCTTATTAGTCACAATATGATTTAATTTTGACAAATGGCTTTTGATTAAAACTTTGATTATCTATTTCACACTTGTTTGACACATTAATTCACACTCCTTTCAAAGTAAGTAGCTGCATTTTATTTAGAGCTCTGTATTGTGTGCATGTTTTTTTGATCAAGATGGTTTTGAAAACCATTTAGTGTTTTTAATTATTATCAGTTATATCACTAAAGACTAAATGCCTGGCCTATAATGCATATAGTAAGATATTAACACTTTTATGATGCTTACACTGAAAAGCATATCTAATACATCTGAATTATTTTTTTTAGCTGATTTAGGTTCTTTGACTAATGTAACTTGAAGTAAGATTTTTTTCCCAATTCAGTTTTTCACAAACAAACAAACAAACAAATGATTGGAAGGTTATAAATTTATATCATCCAAACCTTCTCGCAAAACTTTTAAAAAGCAAATATGAATCCTGTAAACTATATGGAGGCAAATCCATTAATGCAAATTCAAAAAGCTGTTAGCATCTTGATGAATGATACTCAGATCTGCCTGTCATGATGATGATAATTGAAATGTCAATCTCATAATGAATCTCGTGAGATGATAAATTGTTATGTTGGGTCATTAATGTGTTTGTGCATTAGACCTTTACAGTTCCCCAAAGGAAAGGCATTTTTAAGTGGCCTAGATGACCCCTGAACTTTCCTCTTTGGCATTTCTTCTGTCTGACTTGATACAACTTTGTCTCTCATAGCCAGACTTCTGACTATCAGCATAATGTCTGGTCCAATTTGCAGCTAATTCTGTACAAGAATATGTTTTTATATGTCATTTTAGTGGCTGAAAAAGTACATACTATAATAACAGATGTGTGCAAATATGATTCTTATCATCTTTTATAGATTTGATCCCACTAACCTGGCAAACTGTAATAGATGGTGGTGGAAAGGATGGTATGAGTGTTTAGGAAACATACCTTCATATGCATATCTTTTGCTGTAGTGTGTTAGTAGGAAATATCAGTTTACATGTCCAAACATTAATTTTGCTATTAATTGTAATAATCCAGTGAGATTTTTGTTTGCACAAGGAGTCTGACAACAGCCAGTGCTCCACACAGAAATCTAATCTCATTATCATCTAGTCTGACTGGTATGACAGCATTTTAGTGCCCATAAAAAAATCTAAGATTGCAAGATTAAAGGTATAATATTTCGAAATAAAGTTTAAATATTACGAGAATATTACATTCCTTTTATTAAATTAGGCTATACTGTTTTTTCATTCCTTCTTATGTTCCTTTGTGTTTATATTGTGCTATAAACTTGAAATAAAGAGGAAAAACACATTTATAATTTGTATTTTCTGATAAAACTGACAGAATTTGAAAGCTGAGCTGTGTTATAATTAAAGCAACAAAGCACAAAATTATTGCAATTACTGGGTGGCTGGCATGTTACAAATAATGAATGCAAGACATTAAATATTATTTATTTTACTAAATTATACCATGAATAAAACAGCTTGTGAATGGTCGCTTATACACCTCAGAAAAGATTGGACACCACAGAGGTTTTTTTCCGGAGTAGATGGTGAATTTTCACAAAGAAAACAAATGCGTCATTGTAATTAAAAAGACGACTGATTCACATGAATACAGTGATCTGTCCCGCCACATTAAAAGTGTGAAAAACACATTATTGCTAGACACATTGTATTTCGCTATAAAACTGGCAGATTTTGAAAGCTGAGACTGTTTTTGTATTAAAAGTACCAAAAAGCACAAAGCTTATTGCTATTATTGGGTGGCTAGCACACTACAAATAGGTCTAATGAATGCAATCAAATACATGAAAAATTATTTCCAAGCATATTATTTTCCAATCCAGGCCAGTTGCATGCACAGTCTATACTCTCAAAATATTTAACTTTATTCTCGAAATATTTTGACTTTATTCTCGAAACATTTCAACTTTATTTTCAAAACATTTTAACTTTATTCTTGAAACATTTCAACTTTATTCTTGTCATTTCTACCTTATTCTTGAAATATTTCAACTTTATTCTCGTAATTTCAACTTTAATCTCAAAATATTGTGACTTTAAACAAAAAAAGCTGCTTTAAATGCAAAGGAGCATTTTGGAGACATTGCTACAGTTCTGCTAGATTGTTTCAGTTTGATCTGTTTCTTCATGTAATTTCAGACAGACTAGATCTCTGTGTGGGGCACTGGCTATTGTCAGACTCCTTGTGCAAACAAAAATCTCACTTGATTATTACAATTAATGGCAAAATTAATGGTTGAAAATGTAAACTGATATTTCCCACTGACACACCACAGCAAAAGATAGAAATAACTTATTTAAAACAATTTTTAGCTTGTGAAATACTATTTTTTTAATTAATTTTGGCCGCCACTGTATATCTAGGTATAATTTTTATTTACATCAAACCTAAAGCTTTATTTGTTCTTTGCATATATATTGAATAAATAGTATATCTCCAAGGTAACATATGCAGGGACTATTAAGGTTGCTATGGCAGACATACAGAACTGATAGAAACACCTTATATAACAGGCTTTAGTCCACCTGCATTTGATAATGTGTTATATTTTCATTTGGATGTTAACCAGTGAGCAAGAAAACAGAATCCAGTGTTTAAAATGACAATCTGCTTTTTAATGGCATACATCTACAAACCTAGATAAATTGCAGTTATCCTCTAAACAAATGTAGTTGAATTATCATAGGTTTTACTAAAATACTCATCCCTGTCAGTGTGGTTTTAAGACATATTACAATAACAAACTGTCAGGTTAATTTATGATAAATCTGCTTACAAAAATGCTCAGCTGTGTGAGGTGTCCTGTGATTATTTTGGATGTGTTCCATGCTCCACTTAAATTACACGTGCAAACAACCTGAGGCATAACAACTAAATTATGAAATCAGTGTGTTAACCTTAATAAAGTGGTGCACTGATATATATTTATTTCAACTTTATTCAACAATTTCTTCTCTTCCGTGTCACTGCACATTCGCACAGGAGTCAGTGTTCTGACGTAGAACCCGGATGCACTACACTTTATTTACAAGCAGAAGACGCATGCTGTAGATAAAACAGTCTTCATAAACATGTCTATAGATTTCGAAAGAGAGGGTAACTTGCAATTTATTATTTATTTTTTATTTATGAAAATTATTCATACCCCTGGCAAATTTTGACTTAAAGCTACTTTTATTCAACAAGCAAGTTTTTTTTTTTTTTTTGACTGGAAATGACACAGGCTTCTCCCAAAAGATAATAAGACAATGTACAAGAGGCATCATTGTGGAAAAAAAGTATTTCTCAGCTTTTAATTACATTTGAACAAAAAGTGGCATGTCCAAAATTATTAATACCCCTCTCAATAATCAATACCTTTATTGGCCTTTATCAAGGCCAAGTTTCTCTGCAAACTGCCTGATGTTGTTGTTGAGAATTTTGATGTATTGCTCCTTTTTCAAGGTGCCATTTACTGTGATTAGGTTCCCTGGTCCACCGGCTGAAAAACAGCCCCAAAACATTAGGTTCCCACCACCATGTTTGACAGTGGGGATGGTGTTCTTTGGGTTGAAGGCTTCTCCTTTTTTACGCCAAATGAAGGCCAAACAATTTAATTTTTGATTTATCTGACCATAAAACAGACGACCAGACGTCTTCTTCTTTGTCCAGATGAGCATTTGCAAAGGCCAAGTGGGCTTTTGTGTGCCTTATCTGGAGAAGTGGTGTCCTCCTTGGTCTGCATCCGTGGAACCCAGCATTGTGCAGTGTCCGTTGGACTGTCTGCCTTGAGATGTTGCCACCAGCAGAGCCCAGATTCATCAGGATGGCCTTGGTGGTGATCCTTGGATTCTTTTTTACCTCACTCACTATCCTCCTGGCCAGCACAGGTGTCACTTTTGGCTTCCGACCACATCCTCTGAGATTTTTCACAGTGTGGAACGTCTTGTATTTTTTAATAATACTTTGCACTGTAGCCACTGGAACTTCAAAACATTTAGATATGGTCTTATAGCCCTTTCCTGACTTGTGAGCAGCCACAACGCGCAGCCGCAAGTCCTCAGTCAGCTCCTTTGTCTTAGCCATGACTGTCCACAAACCAACAGCAAAAAGCTTCTGTTTTTCACCTGTTGAGTTAATTAAAACAGCTGTTCCCTCAGGTTAATTAGGATGCTTTAGAACAGCTTGGACTATTTGGAATGGTATAGAACTTTGGATTTTCCCATAGACTGTGACAGTTTGCAAAGGGTATGAATCATTTTGGACATGCCACTTTTTGTTCAAATGTAAATAGAAGCTGAGAAATATTTTTTTCCACAATGATGCCTCTTGTACATTGTCTTATTATCTTTTGGAAGAAGCCTGTTTCATTTCCGGTCAAACAAAAACTTGCTGGTTGAATAAAAGTAACTTTAAGTCAGAATTTGCCAGGGGTATGAATAATTTCGGGCTTGACTGTATTTGAACCAGAATATACAGATGATGAACTAAGTCAGAACGCAGACTCCTGTGTTTTGTGAATGCACGTCGAAGACTGGCACAGAAGAGAAGAAATTGTTGAATAAAGTTGTTATTTTTGTTTTCTTTGTGCACACAAAGCATTCTCATAGCTTTATAAAATTACGATTGAACCACTGATGTCAAATGAACTATTTTAACAATGTCATTACTACCTTTCTGGGCCCTGTACGTGTCAGTTGTGTTGCTGTCTATGTATGTCAGAAAGTTCTTGGATTTTTCCAAAAATATCTTAATTTGTTTTCCGTAGATGAATGGAACAGAATGTCTTATGGGGTTTGGAACAACACAAGGGTGAGTAATCAATGACAAAATTCTAATTCTTAGCTGAACTATCCCTTTAAGTTCTTCAGCAGTTCTGCACTACAGTAGCTCTTCTGTGTGATCAGACCAGATGGAGTAACTTTGAGCTTTTGGCACCCATGACCCTAATACTGGTTCACAATTTGTCCTTCCTTGCACCACTTTTGACAGGTACTATGCACTACATTCCGAAAACATCACAAAAGACTTGCCATTAGATGCTCGGACCCAGTCGTGTAGCCATCATTATTTGGCCCTTCTCAAAGTCACTCAGATCTTTTTATTACACCCATTTTTGTTGTTTCCAACACATGGACACATTCAAAAATGACTGTTTATTTGCTACCTAATATATCCCACCTCTTGACAGATGCCATTGTAACGATATAATCAATGCTATTTACTTGACCTGTTAATGGTTTTAATGTTGTGTCTGATTAGTATAGAAATTTTGGAATTCTCTTGTGGTGCACGTATGTTCACGGTTTGCCATATCAAAAGTGCTTTAAGCAACTTTTCTAAAAATGAACAAATCTACTGTAAATGTGCTCGACACTCAAAATGTGTTAACTTCACAAAAATATCGAGTTAAACATATAATTTGTCTAAGATCTTTTAATTCCTCACATTTTCCATTGACTCCCTAAATGCCTAAATTGCTACATTTTCATATGAGATAAAAAAACTAAGGAATAAGTGAGGAGACAGAGTAATCCATCACATTAAGTTGCTCAGGCTAACTGTTTCTGCAAATAACACATGACAAGAAGATGTAAATGAGTAAAACATGTGCAAAGAGGGATGACGGTGAGCAGACAAAGTCTGAAAGGTGCTAATGATAAGATACATTCAGAATATTCACATAACCACCCACACACAGCTGTGCAGATATCACACATACACACGCACAATTTATTTCAAATCATTTTTAGAGACTTTAAATGGTGACATCTGTCCTGTTATGTGTTATTTGGTTTTCTTCTCACTGGAAAGTTTGAGTATAGCTTTACTTACCTATACTTTATGTACAAATTTGTCCCCAAATGTTAACCAAACATGGCAAAATCTTGCTTGGTTGAATTTGAAAATGGTTCAAATGATTCAAAAATAAAACAAGTCTTTATCTAGAAGTCTTTGTTTACGTGTGCATAGTTTTTGTTGCATGTGCATGGTAGTGCCAAGAACTGCATGCCAAACCAGCATGCAATTCCTCTCTTAATTTTATCATCTTTCTTGTTCGCTCCCCTCACCTTTCTTTTGCCCTCAATGATGGAGAGGGGTGTTGTGATGGAGGGCCACTTGTTTCTGGGTGGTGGAGGTTTCTCACAATTCCACAGCACTACAATCTGAAAGCACATTAAAACACATGAGCTGCACTGCACATTTCCATACGTGTGCAAACCATGAGAATTTATTGTTAGATTGCAACCAGTTTTTGTAGGTGCAGGTGTGAATTATTACAACCCACATGCACAAAGTAATCAAAATTTCTCAACAAATCCCATACTCATTTATTAGTATAAAAAATAGGTGTGAAAGCCACTGGAATAATTTAAAACAAACTAGAAATTATCAAGAGACTTCTCATTTTTAGTAACTGTTAATTAAGGGCATTTTCAGATACAATCTAATGTTAGCTCATGTGAAAAAAAAGTGTGGGTAATTGTAATAAAAGTGTATTTCATATCTTTACTTTCATTCAGTCGTAAATAACACGCAATTAGGTGTTTATATTAATATTCTTCAGTATATTCTTTTACAGTGTATTATTTACAAACTAAACACTTTTCTTAAAGTATGCAAAAGTGTCCTTTTTAAGGAAATTCATTATCTGTATATTACACAATTTAACATCAATCTAAACCGATGCAATGTCAGCTGACAAGAAGTTGTTATTTAAAGTAGTTCAACTTTATGCAAAGGAGCAGTGACCCATTAGCAACAGAGACAGTGAAGCTAACATGATCTGTCACTTGCCAGATACCACGGCCAGACTGAGTGTATGCTAGGTTTGCACAGCCAGACGTTTGACTAGTTTTACATGATTAGTTGCTGCCCACATACAGGGACATAATAAAAAATGATGTGTGGAAAACCATGTCAAAAATCGTGGGCATTCTAAATGAGTTTGATTCATGCATTGATAATCATTCATCTTGTTCATGATATGATGCATTAGGCAGTACTGCAATTAATATACCAACACTTTCCTTCCAGAAAGTAAAAGGAATAGCACATCTAAAATGCAAAATCACCAACTCCAAAACCTTTTGTTCCAAAAACCTGTTAAAGTATTTTGTATCTAGTCACTAGTGAAAAATAAGTACACTAAAATGTATTTGTAATACATTTATTTGATGCTAAGAATACCAAAAATACATTTACATACTTGTATGTAATAAAAATACTGTATTGTACTTAATGAAAATACCCTGCAATTGTATTTTTACAAAGTCAGCTAAATTGGAACAAGAAATGTTGTGCTTAATGCACTTTAATTAAGCAGAAGAAATGCTGAAGTCCAATATATAAATATATAAGTAAATTTGATGTTGTGCTTAAGTTTAACTATTGCAAATATTCTTCAAGTACACTTTAAATATATTGCATTTAAAGACAGATATTTTTCAAAGATCATACAATTCTCATTAATAGTGACATTAAAACACATTTTGGACTGTTCACTTCCAGAACAAAAATGTACCAATAATTTACTCAGGCCCTTGTCATCCAAAACGTTCCTGTCTTTCTTTCTTCAGTCATAAAGAAATTATGTTTTTTTGAACAAAACATTTCTCCCCATAAACTGGACCTCTATGGTGCCCCCAAGTTTGAACCTCCAAACTGTAGTTGAAATGCAGCTTCAAAGGACTCTAAAAGATCCCAGACGAGGAAGAAGAGTCTTATCTAGCGAAACGATTGGTTATTTTCTTAATAAATAATTACAATTTATATACTTTTTAACTCAAAAAACTCAAAACCTCAAAACTTCAAAATCATCCTACATTGCTGTTTTAACTTTTTTGTGAAGGGTGTTTGATCTTCTTTGCATGTTCACTTTGTAAATAAGAAAATGAGATTGGAGTTTTTCGGCATACCCTAACTGTCTTGAACTGGAATACACAGAGTTCATGCAGCGCTAGACAAGATGAACATTTGAGGTTAAAAAGTATATAAATTGTCAATTTATTTAGAAAATAACAGATTGTTTCACTAGTCCTACTTCCTTGGCTGATCGTTTAGAGCCTTTTGAAGCTGCATTTACACAGCATTTTGGAAGTTCAAACATGGGGGCACCATAGAAGTCCACTATATGGAAAGAAATCCTGAAATGTTTTCCTCAAAAAAAAAATATTTTTTGACTGAATAAATAAAATGAAGTAAATTATCTGTAAATTTTTGTTCTAGAAGTGAACTTCTCCTTTAATACTAAGAAAAGTGCAACTAAAGTTTGACTAATATTTTTGCATCAGTAAGTTTTGAGCGATACGTCAATGTTTTAGATTAGAGCTATACTTAGTGTAAAATAAATGTATGGAAAATCTCATTTACATACAATGAAAGTGAATGGGGACCAAAAGCCTGCCAACTTTTGTCAACAAATGACAAAAACGCACCATAAAATTTATTTGTTATTGACTGATGTCTTGTAATCCTCATGATGCACCAAATTGTGAATATGTGCATATTCAAATCGGGTAAATGAGATTTGAGAGCCACACTGAAGATTTTCAGGAAATAGAATAATACTTTGGTCTTTTCCTCACACAAAGCTATCAAAGGAGTTGAAATATTATTAATATTGTGGTGCGTAATATTATGACATATTATGCAAACAAGTCATATTATGAAACTTCAACTGTGTTTTGTTTTATTTATTTATTCGTCAAAAGCACCCTACTGGACATGTTTTAAAGAAGAAACGAATTCAGAGTGAGAAAATGAAGACACATTTTTTTTTTTTTTTTTTGGGTGAGTGGTTCTTATTTTTACCAGATAATATAGCAGTTGTGTAGGCTGCCAATAAAGCAAGAACTCTAACCAACCAACAATGTGACCTCCAGCAAAGAGTTGCTGGCAGTGTGAATGGCACTTAACCTGATGTACACTTGCAGCATAGATAATAATGGAAGTGTTGTCTTTGTGTCTCAATATATTCTCACCTGTGCACAGAACTTGGACTTGGCGACCGCATGGATTAGTTTGAATATGGGCTGTTGTTGGTACTGTAGAGGTGTGACCGCTTGAATGACGGCTGTAAACTCCTGAGACGGACTCTTACCTGCGGAAATCACAGAAATGACTTTAGTGCTTTTGGAAAGTCTATATTTGCTGGTGAATTTTTTTGCTTAAATCACGAAGCACATAAAAATGCAGTTTTCACACACTGGGAACGGCAGATTAGCCTTTATGAAATCAGTCTTCAGCGGCATCAGCCTCCGGTGTGTAACATCTCTCTGCATTTGTATCAGTTTGCTTTATGGCAGCCGTTCAAAGAGAGCACCTGTTTATCTTTGTTCCTCCGCAAGGATTTGCTTCATTTATCTACGTTTGCGACTGCGACTCCAGAAAGCCGACAGCTACATTAAGTCTCTATTACATCACAATAAAGGTTACTACAAAGAACAATAGAGAACCAGAGAGGATAAAACTAGTAAAATGAATTGATCAAAGCTATGAAACTTTCCTGGTTAGGCCGTAAAACAGAAGAGAAGTTCATAATACATCACAGTGACAGTAATTACGCTTAGTCAGAACATCTATTATCCCTGTTTCCCCTCTGTAGGGATTCAGACTCTATAAAACAGAACAAAACAAGAACATGTGAACACACGCACGGTCTGAAACACGTGAACAAAAAGGCCACACACACAGACCACACAGAAACAAACCACACAAACAAACACAATGAACTACAAACAAGCTAATCCACAAGCACTTTTGGTTTGATTTTAAAACGTATTATTTAAAACATATTATTATTATTATTATTATTATTATATAAAACCTCTCGTGAAAAAAGTACACTTAAAGGACTTCCAGTGCAAAAATTTACGGAATATGTTCTTACCTCGTTGTCATCCAAGATGTCCATGTCTTTGTTTCTTTAGTCGTAAATCTGCATTGAAACTGCATTTTGGAAGTTCAAACTCGCCGGCACCATAAAAGTCTACTATATTTTCCTCAAAAAACATAATTTCTTTACGACTGAAGAAAGAAAGACATGAACATCTTGGAAGACAATGGGTTGAGTAAATTATCTGTACATTTTTGTTCTGAAAGTGAACTACTCCTTCAAGTATATTGAAATCTTATTTTATAAGTAGAATTTATCTTAAAGTAGAAAAAAACATGTTTAAAAAATAACTGTAATTCAGGAAATAAATAAATAAAGGCCCCTCTATATTTTAAATCATGTTTTGCTGTTTTAAAGCAGTGCACTTATTTTGATGTATTGACTAACATATTAAAGCACATGTAAAGTAATTAATTACATTATATACAACTGTAGTGCGTCAATATTATATTTAAAGTTAAAAGATTTACATCAAATTATACTTAAGTTTACTATACATGCTTGTCAGTACTTTTTTTATAAACTTTTTTTATTTAAAGTTTTTTAACTATATATTTCAACTACTACTTGTAATGTACTTTCCCTGAGATACAAATATTACAGATTCAGTTTCTGAGGTGTTTAAATAACTGAATAATCCTACTTAACTTTTATTTATTTATTTATTTTCAATTTATTGTTACTTGTTACTTGACTATATAATTCTCTATTCTGGTCAGTAATAGCATTCAGTGGTTACGTATTTTATTTAACATCTAGTAATTTTGTAATGGAGTTGTTTATTTATTTGGCAGGGGCTTTAATCTGCAAGTAAGAAAAATAGCAAAAAAAGGAACTCACTCAGGTCTTATAGTATGTAAATAAGTTTGTTCCCCACCGGGAACTCAAGCTGCGTCCGAAAACGCTATAGGGAATGTCTTCAGCGTGACACGCTCTGAAACACGTGTGTAATCCGACCAACAGGAACACGAAACGTCACCGCGTCGATGACGTCATCACGCCGAGTCCCTTTCTCCTGCTTCAGTCTCCAGATCCAGCCTTCAATCTGGGTCAGAAGCCCGCACCGCGGTTTCTTCCCCCCGGGGAGAAGGCTCAACACTACATCTGTCCTCTTCTGAGGAAGGGGAGGCTGAGGTTGTCGATGAGACTGTTGACAATCCCTCGCAGTCTCTCCTGTATGAGGAGTTAGTGGAGGTGGTGACTTGAGCTGTGGCCAAATTAAACCTAGATTGGCCTGTCGAGAAAGTTCATGAGCCAGCGAGAAGTAAGCTGGACGAGCGCTTCCTTAAGCCCACTCCACCACCTCCACGCCGGGGCCTGCCTTTCTTTCCCGATCTCCACACTGAGGTGTCGAGATCATGGAAACGCCCATGCTCGGCCCGTGTTCTCTCCCCCTCTACCACCCTTTACAGCAACGTGGTGGGAACGGGGGAACACGGTTATAGGACGATGCCCCGGGTAGAACAGACGTTAGCTGGCTATCTGTCTCCCGCAGCGGCGTCGTCCTTAAAGGCCCCGGCACTGCCATCAAAGCCCCTAAGAACCACCTCGGCTTTGATTGGCAAGGGTTACGCGGCAGCAGGTCAAGCTGGTTTCTGCCTGCACACCATGGCAGTTCTCCAGGCATACCAGGCAGACCTGCTGAAAGACCTGGATGAGGGAGACTTCGTCGTGTCTCTGACCTGGCTCTGCGTGCCACCAAAGAGACTGCCAAAGCCATCGGGCGGTCTATGGCAGCCTTGGTGGCCATAGAGAGGCATTTATGGTTGACCCTGTCAGAAATAAGAGAAAAAGACAGGGTCTTCCTGCTGGACGCCCCGCTTGAGCCTTCTGGCCTCTTCCAGAGCTATCTCCCTCGCCGGTCTTATGGGGCTGCTGGACGGGAGCAGCCCCATCCGCAACCCTCCTCCTCATACAGGGACACTCAAAAGCAGAGTGTTGCGTCCTGCGCTCCCCCTCAGAGAGGGGCCGTGGGGGCCACTCTAGGTCACGGCCTTCAAAGCCGAAGATGGACCTGCGGGCCGTACTTCAGGCTAAGAAGGCCGCGGCCAAGAAGCCCTGACAATTCAGGACTTCAGGGGGCACACCCCTCTGGGGAAGAGCGGAGCTTTCCTCATCATACGGAACCTGTCTCTCCCCAGTGCCCCCAGGGAACCGATCTGTTGTCTCTGCTACCATTCCAGAGCACAGCGGTTCCCAGCGAGCTTCCTGTGCAGTGTTCCCCTCTTCCATCAGGGGGCCTGCACAGCTCGCTACCCCTAAGGGGGTCCTTCAAAAGGCTGGGGCGGTTCGCTTCTGCCGGTCATCCGCCTCAGGGCATCACTCCAGCCACTCTAGAAACACCGGAGGTCAGCCTCGAGAGGCTGATTCCCTTAGTAGATTACCTAGCAGCGTGGAAACTTCTGCCAGGAGTCTCAAAGTGGGTCCTGCGTACTGTAGAAAGAGGTTACAGCATCCAGTTCGGTGCACCACCACCCCGATTTTGCGGGGTTCTTCCCACTGTAGTGGGACACGAGCAGGCTCCGGTATTACAACAAGAAGTAGAAATACTCTTGAGGAAGGGGGCCATCGAGGTGGTCCCTCCTCCTCAAAGAGAATCCGGGTTCTACAGCCGGTACTTCATAGTGCCAAAGAAGGATGGGGGGTTGCGTCCTATTCTAGATCTCAGAGTTCTGAACCACACAGTTATGCGCCTAGCGTTCAAAATGTTGACCATAAAACAGGTCGTTCAACAGATCAAGTCCGAGGACTGGTTTGTCACCATAGATCTCAAAGACGCGTACTTCCATATCTCCATCCTTCCTCAGCACAGGAAGTTCCTGAGGTTCGCTTTTGGGGGCGAAGCTTACCAGTATCGGGTTCTTCCCTTCGGTCTGGCTCTCTCACCCCGCACTTTCACCAAATGCATGGATGTGTGTGAAGCTGAGGCTCCAGGGCATTTGCATCCTGAACTATATCGACGACTGGCTGATTTTAGCCCAGTCCGAGTCCATGGCAGCACAACATCGAGATGCTGTGCTAGCCCATATGAAAGAGTTGGGGTTACGACTGAACGCCAAGAAAAGTGTGCTATCTCCAGTTCAGAGAACTACTTATCTAGGCGTGGTTTGGGATTCGACCACGATGCAGGCACGAATGTCCCCTGCTCGTATCGAGTCGATCCTTTCCGCGGTCAGGAGAGTCAGAGAAGGCAGGTCACTCACTGTAAAACAGTTTCAAGTACTTTTGGGGCTCATGGCAGCAGTGTCCAACATCATACCTCTTGGCCTGCTGTACATGAGACCCCTGCAGTGGTGGCTCAAAACCAAGGGATTCTCCCCGAGGGGAAACGGGTTGTGGAGTGGTCGCCATCTCAATTGGCACATCAATTGCCTAGAGATGCTGGCTGTGTTTCAGGCTCTGAAACACTTTCTTCCACAGTTGAAAGATCGCCATGTGCTAGTTCGCACCGACAGCACAGCGGTGGTCTCATACATCAACCACCAAGGAGGTCTGCGGTCGCGCCCCTTATACAAACTGGCACACCAGATCCTTGTGTGGTCCCAGGGGAAACTTCTCTCATTAAGAGCAGTTTATATCCCTGGGTATCTCAATGTGGGAGCAGACGTCCTGTCGAGGCAGGGGCTGAGGCCCGGGGAATGGAGACTCCACCCCGAGGTGGTGGAAGTCATTTGGAGCAAGTTTGGGAAAGCCCAAGTGGATCTCTTTGCGAGCCAGGAGACGACACAATGTCCCCTTTGGTTCTCTCTGAATCATCCAGCTCCCCTGGGACTGGATGCTATGGTACAGATCTGGCTGAGGCTTCGTCTGTACGCTTTTCCCCCGATCGCTCTGCTCCTGGGAGTTCTGGAAAGAGTACGCCGGGACGGGACATGCCTCTTATTGGTAGCCCCGTTCTGGCCGGGCCGAGTATGGTTCTCAGATCTGGTCGCCCTCCTAGACGGCTCTCCATGGGAGATTCCGATCAGGAGGGACCTTCTCTCTCAAGCAGGGGGTACGATCTTTCACCCCGCCCAGAGTTGTGGAAGCTGTGGGTGTGGCCCCTGAGGGGGCACAACTACTAGCTTCAGGTCTCTCAGCCGAGGTTGTAGAGACCATTCTTAAATCCAGAGCTCCTTCCACGAGGAAACTATATGCCTTTAAGTGGAAATTGTTCACTTCTTGGTGTAGTGCTCGTCAGCTTGACCCAATTCACTGCCCAGTTGGTTCAGTACTAGGGTTTCTGCAAGAGCGCTTGACTGCTGGGCTAGCCCATTCGACCCTGAAGGTTTACGTGGTGGCAATATCTGCTTTCCACAACCCTGTCGGGGATCGCTCCTTGGGTAGAGACCCCCTGGTAGTTCGTTTCCTCCGAGGTGTTCTGAGGCTGAGGCCTACAGCTCGATCTAGGGTTCCCCCATGGGACCTGGCCATGGTCCTGGAGGCTATGTGCAAACCTCCCTTCGAACCTATCGAAGAAATACCTCCACTAAAAACGGTCTTCCTCCTTGCCATTTCTTCACTCAAGAGAGTGGGTGATCTTCAGGCCCTTTCAGTGGCTCCTTCTTTTCTGGATTTTGCTCCTGGCATGACCAAAGCTTTCATTTACCCCAGACCGGGGTATGTTTCTAAAGTTCCCTCCTCTGTGCCATGGCCTGTCATGCTAGAAGCCTTCTGTCCTCCTCCATTTCAGGACTC
Source organism: Garra rufa (assembly GCF_049309525.1). Classification (NCBI taxonomy): domain Eukaryota; kingdom Metazoa; phylum Chordata; class Actinopteri; order Cypriniformes; family Cyprinidae; genus Garra; species Garra rufa. The sequence continues at coordinate 15,836,048 of NC_133373.1, read as the reverse complement.
AGACCAAGAGAAGCTTAATTGTATGTGTCCAGTGCGAGCACTGGATGCAAACGTCCACAGAGCTGCCCTGTGGAGAAAATCTGACCAATTGCTTGTATGCTACGGTCCTTATAAGAAAGGGCTTCCCGCCTCTAAGCGGACCCTTAGTAGATGGATAGTGGAGGCCATCTCTATGGCCTCTGACCACCCCACTCCTTTGGGGATCAAGGCTCACTCCACTAGGAGTATGGCTGCCTCTAAGGCCTTTTTGTCGGGCGTTTCCCTGTCCGACATCTGTAACGCTGCGGGATGGTCCACGCCTCTTACCTTTGTCAAATTCTATGGCCTAGACATTCGGGCCACTCCAGGCTCCGCCGTCCTCTCGCTCTAGTGGTTCTCAGACACCCTAAGCAGAGGCTTGCAAGTCTGGCGGCACGGGCATATCGTTCCCCATAGCGTTTTCGGACGCAGCTTGAGTTCCCGGTGGGGAACTCTCCTAGGTTACGTATGTACGTTGGTCGGATTACACACGTGTTTCAGAGCGTGTCACGCTGAAGACGTTCCCCATAGCGTTTTCGGACGCAGCTCTCGTTCCCTAGGGGAACTAGGGTTACATGCGTAACCTAGGAGAGTTTCTTAACCTGAACAGATTTGGGGACATTACTATTAGACATTTACCACTTACTCACCAATTGAGTGAATGGGTGCCATCAGAATGAAAGTCCAAACAGTTGATAAATGTTTTAATAACATTTCCTCCACTAAAAAAGTCCATCCCTGTGTTGTCCTTTCACATCAAAAACCACCAACATACTTATTTAGAGCTGTTTTGGACTGTTTTCACTTGTAAATGTTGCTTGATCTGTGCATATTTCACTCCTGATTCAGGTGAGATACAAGATTTTAGCCGGAAACAATGGTTTGATGTTAATAAATGTCCTGATGATATGTTTGCGAACATGATGATATGTTTCACTTCACCATACATTATTGAACTTCTTGTGGATTATTGTGTTTTTATTAGCTGTTGGACTCACTACAGAAGATCCATAGTGAGCAAGTGATGTAATGCTAAATTTATCTTAATCTGTTCCGATGAAGAAACAAATGTATCTATATCTCAGATGGCCTAATGCTGAGTGAAGTAATCCTTTAAAAACAATTTTCTTGCATGTTCAGAAAAAAAAAAAACACAAACCAGAAGATTCGTCTGAGCTGTATACAACAAAATGTCATTATGTATGCAAGGCGCAACATCTAACATATTTTCAAATGACTGTTTCAAGGAAGACAGGGACACAGCATGCCATCGGTGCAGTCCACTGGTCATGTTGGATGATATATCATTGCGTAATAAACAGCATGTATCACAGGTAGCCGGATTTATTATGTTGCCCTGGCTGAGCGAATCACGCTGTATATCACGCCACACTGAAGTTCTCTCAAGTTATGGCCATGGACAGGGAGTCTAAACTGCCCTGTCATCAAAATTATGGAAAGTGAGACTAACAACGCCTGTGACAGTGGAGTATAGACCATCTATCACTCCTGCAACACAGATTTACTGCTGACATGTGAAGCCCGGGGACAAATCCGCTACAGACCCCTATATGCACATGCAAACACACACAGGCCGGGTTTAGGAAGGAATATGGCAGACACATATGTCTATGATCCACTATGAGATTACACACACACACACACACACACACTGCTTGGAAGGAAACCAACATCTATCTGAGTTATGATTTCATTTTCACTGCAACAGAGTTTTACGGCATTGAGCTGAAGGTGGTGAAGAGACGCGCACACACACATGCTCACCGAGTGTCGAGTAGTAGAAGGGGAAAAGGGTGAGGTCACTGGAGAACTCAGGAAGTGCGTAGAGTCCTCCAGGCAAAGAATTCCACATCAATCTGCTCCTGGACATGTGCGTCCGTATCCTGTCATGGACAATCTGCAAAAACAATACATATTATGAATATTTAGTAACAATTAGCATTATGGGTGCTGCAATTAAATAATCATGAAACATTTTATTTTATTCTATTTATTCAGCAGAACTAAGGTAGAAATGTTGCATTAGTTCTGCTGGATCTTAGCTCAGTATTTGATATGATTGACCATACTATCCTAGTTGAACATTTAATTCTTCAAAATAGAACCTTTACTGGAAACTTTTCCATCATCAATAGCTTCTACTAACTTTGGAGTTCCTCAAGGTTCAATTTTGGGACCAGTGTTATTTTCATTATGCATAAATGCTTCCTCTTGGTTATATTTTTAAGAAATATAGTATTTCATATAACTTTTATGTTGATGAGATCTAGATGTATTTGCCTATAAAGTCTGTGTCTATGAGACGTAAAATACTGGATGAATACTTACTTTCTTCAGTTAAATGAGAAAAAGACTACTACATTTATTATCTTTGTCCATAATAACTGCGCAGAATATATAGCGACACGTCTAGGTTCTTTGTCATCTAATCTGCATCCATCTTTTAAAATGTTGTGTTTTACAGACACAGAGTTAAAGTTTGACAGACAAATTAATTCAATTGTAAAGAATAGTTTATTTCAACTGCAAATATCACTAAACTCAAATCTGTCTTTTCTTTCAGTGATCTGGAGAAATTAATTCATGCTTTGATTCCTGTAATGCTTTGTCATTCTTCGCTTCGCTTTCAGGCCTTCAGCGGGTACAAAATGCTGCAGGAAGGTTGCCGTATCAAAAAAGAAAAAAGGATCATATATCCCCTATTCTGGCCTCTTTACACTAGCTACCTGTTCAGTTTAGGATAAAATATAAGGTGCTTGTGAATTTTCATTGTTCACAGAGATCTCTGAGATCTTTGGTCATATCTAAAAAGGAGATTGTTCTTTATTAGTAGCAGCTCCAAAGTTTTGAAAAAGTTTAGCAATATCTATCAGATCGTCTACTTCTGCAAACATGTTTAAATCCTATCTGAAGACATAGTTGTTTGCTGAGGCCTTTGCTGCTTTGTGAGGACTATTGGTTTGGATTAGATGCATTTATATTAGTTTACATATACAATACTGTATATTAAAATATATTGTATTTTATATTGATCTTGCTTTTTTATTATCTTTCTCTTTGTATTTTATTGTGTTTTCTGCACTTTGGTAAACTGTGCTTTTAAGGTGCTTTATGAATAAAAATTGATTGATTGATTGATTGATTAAATTTTAGGACATAACTGTCATATACTTGAACTGTTTTAGTTGGTTTTTCCCAGTGTCTCCCCCTGCTGTACTGTGTGTATTGGTTTCTCCCTTGCCCATATTTGGATTTCCAGCCCATTAGTATCATTAACCACAGCTGTCTTTGTAATTATAAGTTTGTTTGATTTCCCTGTTTCCTTGTTCGGCCTTGTTGTTACCTCCTGTGTTTTTGTATTCTCCAGCATTTCAGTTCCCTTTCTGTGAATTTATTAAAGACTTTAGTATATATTTCATCGTTGTTTGCCCATTCCTGTCTGCATCGTGACAGTAGGCCGAACCGATACAGTTATCTCTGTGTTTTCCCCCTGTTTTTGTTCCTCGTTTTTCACAGTCCTTTTGTTTCCATTGTGTTTTCCTATATGGATCCCCTCCTTCGTCCCGAATTCCTCCTCCTAAGGCTGAAGCAGGGGGATATACCGCTCGAGGGCTACACCAGAATGTTCCAGCTGCTGGCTAACATCACCAGCTACCCGGACGATGCGCTAAATGTTGCATGCAGAGCGCCATTGTCCGAGGACGGCCCTCAAGCTAATTTCGCCGCTTTTGTGGAGTGGACACTGGTAAGAAACAGATCCCACCGACGATGGAGAGCCAAAGCTCGCTGCGACCATTGAGCCATCGCCACTAGGAGCGACAGCCGAGCCAGAGCTGCAAGAGCCGTCGGACCAGGTGCGAGAGCCGGCCACAATGCCTGCGACGGTGGAAGTGTCAGTGGGGCGTGAGGATGCTGAGGACAGCACCACCCACTGCACCGCCTCTGAGGGTGAGCTAAATCTGGACCTGGGACAGGTCTGTGTGGATTTCCCACCCACCCTCCCTCAGTTACCCCTGTCTAGCAACTCTGCTGCTTCAACCCTGCCACCGCTGCTCCCTGTCAGCCCCTCAGCTCACCCTCAGCTCACCGGGTTCGCCCGCGGGTCTCCATCGGCGTCATGGCTGGAGGATCCCTCATCTTCGCCTCCAGCCTCAGAGTCCTGGACTCCGCCTCGGCCCTCCGACCCTGCGGCTTCACCCCAGCTCCCAGCCCCCTTGTCTCCACCGTCGCCCGTCGGTCCACCAGCTCCACCGGGCTTCATTGTCCATTCAGCTCCGCCCCAGTCAGTCATCGTCCCACCATCACCTCAGGACTCTACTCCTCTAGCTGCGCCTCATTGCTCCGTCCCACTGGCTCCGTTGGACTCCTTCCCCCCTTCTGGCACAGCCTCAGTCCTCTGTTACGCCAGATCTCCGCCTCGGTTGCCAGAGCCTTGGTCTCCGCCTTGGCCCTCCGGATCCTCGGTGTCGCCCAGGATCATCGGCTCTCCGACTCCACCTCGGGCTCTATGGCCACATGCTCCACTTCTGTCGGTCGGCCCCCTGGAGTCGTCAGCCTTTCCTCCACCATGGCTCCTCTCTCCATCGGCTCCACAGTGGGTCTCCATCATGGCTGCGGTCTGGGTCTCACCTGGCTCCTCCTGCTCCAGCTCCCTCCTGTCTCCTCCTTGGCTCCTTCCTCCATCATCACCTCCCTGGACTGTTCTGTTTCCTCCTTGGCTCCTCCCACCAGTTGAACCACCTTGGAACCCGCTGATCGTCCTCCTCCTGGGAGTCCGTCCTCCGCCAAAGCCCCCTCCAGAGAGTTTGTTTTCCTGTTTTGTCGGTGCGAGGACGCGCCTACCGGGAGGGGGAGGTAATGTCACATCCTTGAACTGTTTTTGTTGGTTTTTCCCAGTGTCTCCCCCCACTGTACTGTGTGTATTGGTTTCTCCCTTGCCCATATTTGGATTTCCAGCCCATTAGTATCATTAACCACAGCTGTCTTTGTAATTATCTCCACTTTATAAGTTTGTTTGATTTCCCTGTTTCCTTGTTCGGCCTTGTTGTTACCTCCTGTGTTTTTGTGTTCTCCAGCGTTTCAGTTCCCTTTCTGTGGATTTATTAAAGACTTTCGTTTATATTTCGTCATTGTTTGTCCATTCCTGTCTGCATCGTGACAGTGACATGTTTGTGAAACATTGTTTATGAAAACATGACATAACCGGATGAGTTGTATAATGTAGAACTGTACATTTTTGCCATATGAACATTACTGTGACACAGTCACCTCTGATAAACCGACCACTCTTAATTTCAATGTAGAAACATACATTTTCTGTAAAGCTGCTTTGAAATAATATTGTGAAGAGCACTATACAAATAAATGTGGACTGAATTAAATGTTTTAGCTGTGGTTGAACCTTGGAACCAATAACTGCCAGTTTCATCAAGTGCAAAATACATTTTTTTTTTTTTTTTTTTTTTTTACATTCCTGTAAACACATACAAACAAATTAATGAGTGAGGTTTAAACAGTCTGATCAGTACTTTAGAATAAGTTTGGATAGTCCATACAGTTGTCTGATGTTTGCTAATGGTTACATGACATGCAGGTAAACAAATAATATATTTTGACATCTAAAATGATTTAAAAAAAAATCAACATTGTAGACCATCTCTATCAGATTTTAAAGGCAACACCCAGACAACATTCTCATCAGTATGCACATAGGCCTAATTACTCAAATTAAACACATTAATCTCATTTTATTACAACACTAATTAATCACAATCTGCCTCACCCCCATCACAATAGGGTGCAAGAGATCTTTAAACCAAAAATAACCTAAAACACACACACACACACACACACACACACACACACACACACACACACACACCCTTTTGCGTTGTGAGTCCTCCTCTGCTGGGCTTGATTGGTTCTGTCTCTCCTGAGTCTAGAAATGCACAGGCCAATTAGGATCAACTATGGTCTAATTAAAGAACACTCATGTTGAGCAGCATGTGTGTTTGTGTATCTCTGTGCCTGTGCATGTTTTAATGTGCTGTACGTGAAGTGTAGTGATTCTGTCAGATCCTCGAAGAATTTCGCTGGTCTTGTTCTGTGGAGCAGGGAAATGAACTCAACGTGGCATATGTTCAAGAGGAAGTGCCAGTATGCCCGAGTCCATGGAGAGGGCATTTGATCTATGTGCTTAATTAGGCAGCATATATTGCTGCATGCACGCACACACACGACACATGCATGAGTGTTGAAAGACTAACTACATAGTTTGTCAACATGGTATGGTGTGGACTTCACAATGTACTATTAACTACCAGTCTATGTAGTAGTGTAAATGGCCCTCTTAACAGTGTGTTGCAGGGATGATGCATTTTAGCACTTCCAGTTCCATCGTGCTGAATTAATGCATTTTTTTCGAAAGGGTCTTTGGTTAAATGCCTGACATACTGTAAGGCCAGTGGTTAACATGAGCTAAATATATTTTCACAGTTTTTTTTACACCTGTGTGTGTGTGTGTGTGTGTGTGTGTGTGTGTGTGTGTGTGTGTGTGTGTGTTTAGAGCATTTACTTGGCACCTTCCTCCCAATCTATTGATATAACTAAGTCTTGACTACTTAAAACATTTGTCTGAAGTGCTATTCATTTCTTTAGAAGTAAATCCTGTTAATGAGGAAAATTTTATTTATGTATCTATTTATGAGTGAGTGAGTAAACTGGAGAAATTTTCTTCATTGTCTTTCTCTGTATCTCTCTGTCATTTTTCTTTGATGTGAAGGAAATATGGTTCAGTCAGAAGGAGGGAAAATTCAGACACTGGGCTCGAAATTTCACACACACCGTCATTTTGTTCAAAACGTTACTAGCGGAACAGAAGCAGGGATTAGGATAACTCTGGAAAGAGACCAGCCTCAGGGGCTGCAAAAACACAGCATGGAGAAGTTTCTGTTCAGTGACAGAAAACAGATTGTTAGCTGATAGTCCCAGAATGTATGACACAGGGTTTTCAATGAAGTTGAATTAAGATACTTTATTGCAGGAGTTCTTTTCTGTGGGAATAAGGTCTGCAAACTCGGTATGTCACTCCAGGACCTTAATGTGCTACTTTTTGAGCTACTCCTTTGTTGCCTTAGCCATGTGTTTTGGGTCACTGTCACGCTGGAATACCCATCCCTGACCCACTTTTTTAATGCCCTGGCTGAGGGAAGGAGGTTCTCACCCAAGATTTGACATGTACATGTACATGGCCCTGTCCATCGTCTCTTTGATGCGGTGCAGTTTTCTTGTCCCCTTAGCAGATAAACACCCCCAAAGCATAATATTTCCACCTCCATGTTTGATGGTGGAGATAGTGCTCTTTGGGTCATAGGCAGCATTCCTCCTCCTCCAAACACGGTGCATTGAGCTGATGCCAAAGAGCTCGATTTTAGGCTCATCTGACCACAACACTTTTACCCAGTTCTCCTCTGAATCATTCAGATGTTCACTGGCAAACTTCAGACGGGCCTGTACATGTGTTTTCTTGAGCAGGGGGACCTTGCGGGCACTGCAAGATTTTAGTCCTTCACAGCATAGTGTGTTACCAATTGTTTTCTTGGTGACTATGGTCCCAGCTGCCTTGAGATAATTGACAAGATCAAATCTTGCAAAAAATCTTGCTGATTTATAGGGGATCAAATACTTATTTCACTCATTAAAATGCAAATCAATTTATAACTTTTTTGAAATGCATTTTCCTAGATTATTTTGTTGTTATTCTGTCTCTCACTCTTAAAATAAACCTAAAATTAACATTATAGACAAACCATATATTTGTCAGTGGGCAAATGTACAAAATCACCAGGGGTGATTGTTTCCACCTCACTGTGTCAAAACACTTTGGGAACGAGAATACCCACTGCGCCATACTGCGTCCCTGTCTGGTGTGTATCTGGCGAGCACACCAAGATGAGAGAACTTGAGACACTAGGGTCGATGCCAGGTCCAAGTTGTAGAAGTGGACAGATGTGCAGAGAAAGGACCGGCCTTCCACAGCACAAATGTCTTCCTACTGAGAAGGCCTTGGAGACCGCTATACTCCGGGTCGAATGCACTCTGACCCCCATAGACGGGAGGTCAAGAAACGTCAGAAACATTCCTGCGTACTCCAGAACTGTACGAACTGGGCAGTTGACTGGGTCTTGCAGTGGCTGTTCGCTCCAAAAAGTGAAAGTCTCCACGGTATCTCATTCTTTCTCGCTTTCTATACAGAGTGTAACTGTCTGATTGAGTGCTTTTCTAAACACACAAACACCATAGGTTGCTCACGTCACCCTGTGATGTCTCGCTTATCTATTGGACTAATTCCACACATGCTTCAGAACACGGTCATGCAGAAGGTGTTCAAAGCGTTTTGACCAAGCGGCAACCTCCCGCTCCCTCTATTGAAACCAACACGGAAGTGACTTAAACTGCAATTCATCAACTGGCCGCTAGAGACTGGCTCCAAAAGGAAGTCAATCCCATAGACTTCCCATGTTAAAATTCCCAACTTTTGGTGGCGCGAGGATTTAATTTTTGAATAGTAATATGCATTGCTAAGAACTTCATTTGGACAACTTTAAAGGCGATTTTCTCAATATTTAAATTTAAACTCAGATTCCAGATTTTCAAATTGACACTTTTGACTGTTTTTTTTTGTTCGGGGTCACAAATATGTCTATAAATAAAATGACAAATGCTTTTTTACAATTTCAGTTTTTTTTTTACTTCAAGTAACTAACTTCATGGTTTTAGTCTTATTTTAGTTAACTTTAATTTTTAATTGCCCTGCAACATAAAACATATATAATTGTCCATAGTAAGGCAATAAATATATGTTTTTTAAAAATTTAATTTTAAAAGGGTGTTAATAGTAAAAATGATGACCCAGGCTATATTAAATACAGGGTCTTGGATTAAGTATGATTAATTTACAGATAAAAATGTAAATTAATCAATATTTTTATTGACAGTTTCAATCTTGAATTCAATTAATGATTTTAAATACGCATAAAAGCAGTTGGCAATTTTTGTAAACGACAATTTAAAGACAGCTTTGATACTGTTCTGGGTAATCACTTAATGTAAAATCTAGATTTTAATGTAAAGCCAGTTGAGTCTCACTGCCTCATTGTACACAGTTTTAGAAAGTACAGCGGTATCTCTGTTTCTGATCACTGTGGTGATATTGGTGAATTTGGCAGAAATACTGCTCTCCTCTGTCTGCTTTCTGAACACATTTATAGTCAGTCATATTTCTGGCAGTGACGTCTGGCAGTTCTCAGTCTGGGCCTGTTATTAAAAGACTTGTCCGACACCTTCCTGAGATGAAAATGATACAGAAACACAGCACAAACTTTCCATTCCATCTAGCTGACCAAGAATGGCCTGTACCCTGGGAGAAACTTCTCAAAGAGACGTGTAAGGGAATGAGTGAGTGAGTGAGTGAGTGAGTGAGTGAGTGAGGGAATGTTTGTGTAAATCTGTCTGCATTTTTATGTGTGTTGGAGAGGTCTGGAAAAGACCAAGTGCGTTTGATCATGGCAGGTATCATCTTCTTATGTGTGACAGCAACTCATGATGAAAGCTTTAGAAGAAAATAGTAGACGTCAGAGAGGGAGAGAGATGGAGAGAACAAGAAATGACAGAGTGTGTGTGTGAGAGAGAGAGACAGAGACAAAACTAAGCATACGCCAAGAAAAAACACACAATCAGCATTTACTATACAAATAACCCACAGTATATGGGATATGATAAAGGAAGATACTGAGTGGAACTTCGACAAGATTTTATAGAAGAGCTATGGAGGCTCATGTTTTAAACTACACATAGATTTCATCATAAATGTATGGTTATATAAAATAACCATACATAAACTTATGCCTTTTTATTATGACTACCCTTTTTTATTTGCACTTGTAGTTTACTTCAAATCCTAAAAGTGTACTAAATAACTGCACTATTTACTGTTTACAAACTTTATTGTTTCTTTACACACTTAAGTGTAAAAAAGTTACTACAAATAAAAATGTATAATTTTTTTAAACTTCATTTTGGGTAAACAGTCCCTTTAAGTGAGAAAAAAGAAGGGGAAAAAAAAGAAACATTGTACAAATTACATCAAGCAGCTGGCAGTCCTTCATTCACACATTTCCCCCAGTATGACTCATTTGGACGCAGCACATCTCTTTCTGCTGTAAGTGAGGACTAACCTCTAATGTGGTTAAGACTATCTTTGTGACGGAGGAGAAGTAGGCGTCCCACAGGAACTGAGTCTGCTGCCGCAGTGCCAGGATTCTGTCTGAACCCACAGACCTGGTGATAGATGGAACCTGAGAGAGAGAGACAGAGAGATCTGCTTTCAGATGTACTATGTGTTTATGTATTCAAGGATGCTTTAGCAGTCATTAGCAGTTTGTTCAACAGTCCAACCTTTGAGCTGTCTCTAATTCAACCCAACTCGGGATTGAGTTTTCCACAATTTCCTGATATGTTTCTTATTTAATCAAGATTGTACAAGCAATCAACACAACTTCCATGCGCATCTGATTGACAGATACACCACAGGCTCTTATTTCAGTGTTGTTGTTTTTTTATTTTGTGGATATTTCAGTTAACTTTTTGATTTGTACATTCAGTTGAACAACATTCATTTAAAGTTAAAAACTGTCCACGTTTGCTCTGTTTTGTCAAACACTGTACTTCAAGTGAACTTCTATATCAAATGTTTTGGACTGCTTCTTGAATTGGGTGCAATACCTGTGAGTTGTTCTAAACCCGGCGCTGTGCTTCTCGTCCAGTGTGCAACTACATTCTGCCTATGTATTAAATGCACGTCCTTAAAAGCATGCAGTTTTCTAACAGACTATTTACTTTAACTTCTTAGGTAATAGCAATGGTATGATGTTTCAGATGTGTCCGAAATTACAAAAAAACATGTACATATATTTAATTATTTGATCAAAATTATTGCTAGGGACAGTTTGATATTGGTATAGGGACACATCCCTGGTGTCCCCTTCTAATTCTACGCCCCTGCAAGCAATGCATGAGTTGGACTATCTCAATAGCTTTTATCTGTCCTGTGTTTCAATAACATCATCAATTACACCGTGACAGATTAATAAAACAATATGAAATATGACAGACAGTGAAGTCTGTATTGTATTTTCATTTGTGTGCTTTAAAGGGGTCATCGAATGCAAAACTAACTTTTACATGTTGTTTGAACATTAATGTGTGTTGGCAGTTTGTGACAAAATCCACAAAGTAGTATTTTTTTATCTTTAAAAGTAATATCCCCTTTTTAAAATCAGGTCATTCTCAGCTTCTTGTCATTGTGACAAAACACAGTTTGACATCAGTGCCTTACTTTAGAACCGCCCTCACCGAGCTGAAAACAGTCCGAATATGATTGCCATTGTGTCGACTCAGGTGCAGGGGAAGACTCTAGAGGTGTTCTGTTGTTGGATGTAATAATGAACATAGCAGTAGTCATTTACTTCCGACATTTGAGCCGCTTAAGAGGCAGAGGACAATTTTACTTTTGTTTTTAAAAGGAAAGCACCGATCCCGATCATTCGTGATGCAGCTTCACCCACACCAGAAGTGAGTATAAGGGTTTTTTATGCATCTTTGCAAATGGCCTTTCTTAATAATGTGCTTGTTGCAAGTTTCGCCGATAAACGCAGCTAAATATGCGTTCCGATTGACAGGGTCCCTACTCAGTGTTCACTCCTCCCTACTCCCTAAGCACGGTATATCCGCTAAAGTGGACTTCGCTGACAATAATCGCTCATTTGGAATGCCCTGGAACGTCATCAATGGCAGGGTTTTGCAGATTAACATAAAGAAATATTGTAATTAATTTTACTTTCAAATTTAAATACATATAAAATACATATACAATTATGTATCTACTAAATATAGTCAAAATTTATATGTTTAGACTGTTAACAGATTGTAGTGGTCTCATCTCGTGCGCTTCCTTTCCCACATGCAGCCTTATATTTAACTCTCCTGTGGTAAATAAAGTAAGATAAAAAAATGACAAAGACTTAATTTACCATATTCATATAAATAAAATATGCACGTTTAACATTCGTCGCCATAACCATTCATAAATCCTCTAATTTGTATAATAACAACATTTAATGCAACCACTCCATTGCAGAGCCTTTAAAAAACTCTTCTAATGGCTCTGCTCAATCGTTAGTTTTAACTGGTGATGCTGTGCTCAAAGACATTTGGCTGATTTTCTCTCTCCACTTACTGTGAAGTGATGTATCAATGTTCCCTTATTCCCTATACCATTCGCAGTGCCCTTCGAATTGAACATGTTCGCTCCCTTCGGATTGGAATCTCACTTAAGATGGTGGAATACCCTGTGAAGTCCACTTCGCAGTGTACTTACGGTCGAACGGAACGCACCTCTGGTAATCCCTCAGCAGAGAGGGGCTGTCACCGTCCCACCTGTGGGACACTTGCCGCTCTTTTTCCGTTGTCCTTTTTGTCTATAAAATGTTTTAGTAACCATCATAAATATATCATTTGAAAGCTTAGAAGCTCAAGAATCATCCTGTGAAAACCATTTTGAAATCAGACATTGCTTTACCATGGAAATGGTACTTTAAAATTGTTTGGCGGTCTCCTCCCCCTTAGCGGTGTCATATTACAAAATGCATTACGGTCTTTTAGAATCACAACTTTTTACAATCTTGTCAAAAAACATATCATTGGAAAGGTCTGAGTCTCAGGATTGCATATTTGGTGATTGAATGAAAAATTTAGACTTTTGTGACAGAAAAATGCAGAAACAAATATATATGGCATTTGGATGGCACCCGGTGGCTGTTTGTGGTATAACACCCTAAACAAACTTTCAGAGGAACCTTATTTTTTTTTCATATCAACTTCAAATTTGGAACATAACTTATTTAGATGTGAGGCTTCAATTTGATATCAAATTTAGGATAAAACCTGTTATGTAAAATATGTATTTTATATAAAATATAAAAATTGTACAGTGCATTTTGTTTACAGTAAATTTAAACCTCTATATTTTGTTGATACTTTATTATTATTATTATTTTTTAAAATTCCACTTCTGCAATAATCTGTTGATTGTCTTCTTTAAAAAGAGACCAACCTTAGATCTGTATTCCAAAGTGTTAATGAATTACAACAATTGAAGTTTGGATAGTGCACTTTCATGCCTATTTTAAAAAATGGGGGTGACAGTTAAGGGGTTAAAGGGCCCATGCGATAAAAGGAGCTGATATTTTGCAGAGCTGATTTTGACAAGGTAAAAGGGTGTTTTTTTTTTACACTACTATTGAGAATTTTTAAGTATATTAGAGACTTTTCATTAAGACCCTAAAGAATCATATGAACTTGTGGAAAATGGTCATCCGATGACCCCTTTAAAGTTGCATACAGGGTCTATACTGGAGTTTAAGCCACACAGTCATGATTTTCTCAGTTTTTCCAGTAAAAGTGCTTATTCAGCTTCAAAACTGTGGTGGCATTTGAACTCTAATATGTCAAAGAGACAACCATTAATAAACTCCACACATTAAAAGAAATGTAATATAACTTTTTACATCATACACAAAAGGTTTTCAAACTAGAGTTTGGTGACTCCAAGGTGTTTTAAAGATGTTGTTTAACACAGCATCTTTCACACACACACACACACACACACACACACACACACACACACACACACACACACACACACACACACACACACACACACACACACACACACACACACACAAACACGCACGCACGCACGCACGCACGCACACCAAATTTTATTTTATTTTATTATTTATTTATTTACAAATCTATTTATCTTATCTATTTATTTATTTTAAAGATTTCTAAATCTAACATAAATCTAAATCTAACAGAAAAATATACGCTGTCAACTTCAAACAAAGTGAATAATCTCCAAACAATATTTTAATAATTTACTTCAGCACTTAGTACAATGACAATATAAAAGTCAGTTATTTAATTCTGACAACAACAACAACAACAATTCTTTAAAACCACAAAAAATTATATAACCCCCCAAAGTAAAATTTGGTGCAGAATCTTTTTTTTTTTTTTCTTTTTTCTTTAAAACCACAAATAAACACTGCTTGGAAGTGCTTAGAAGCTTCTGTTATCTCTCTACTGCAATCTTGGCCCATTCCTCGCCTGAAAAAGCTTTCAGATCACTGATAATCGTTGGTTTTCACATTGCCACTGCTTTCTTCAAATTCAACCAAATATTTTTAATGTAAATTAAATCTGGAGATTGAATAGGCCACTCAAGAACATTCTGTGATCCCTGAGCCAAGCATAAGTAAATTTGGATATACATTTTGGGATGATTGTCCTGCAGGAAAGTCCATTGATTATTAGTCTATTGATACTTCAAAGAATTCATGATATCCTTTATACAGTCATGTCTTCTACATCCTGCAACAGTAAAACACCCCCATAACAGGACTGGCTCAGCTGGCCCTTCATTTAGCCTAAGAGTTTCTAATATAATAAAACTATTTATTTTCTATAGCTTTTGTGAAAGCTCTGTTGACTTTACCATATTTGCTACTCAACTTCAGCACATGCATGGGCTAAAATGTATGTATGTATGTATGTATGTATGTGTGACAGCTCAAGCTTTTTTTTTTTTTTTGTTGTAAAGGCTTAATTGTGTTTTAAGACAAATTTGTTCCCTACCATAAAAAAAAATAAGTGATTTAAAACAGCAATGGTGAATAGGGGTTAAATAATTATGACATAGCTGTGTTATTAAACTCAAAGACATTACATTGTACATTGACATTATCACTTTTAATATGCCAGTATACTGTTGTAGATGCAATTTTTTTAAAGTACTGGTCATTGGTGAAATCGTCCCAGGTTAGGTATGTAACCCTGGTTCACAGAGAGAACGAGACGCTGCATCCAAAAATGCTATGGGGAATTCCCGCAGCGAACCCACACTCTGAATCATGTGTGTCAAGAATCCAATGTAAGGGCGGGTGACGTAAGAGACCAGGAAGCTTAAAAGCATATGTGGCGGAGAAGCTAGGGGCACCAGGGTTACAAACGTAACCTGGGACGTTCCCCTTCATGAACTCGAGCTGTGTCCAAAACCTGACGAAGGTGAAGGGCGTGGATCACCCTACAGCAGGGTTCCTCAAATCTTACCCTGGAGGTCCAATGCGCTGCAGAGTTTAGCTCCAACCCTGATCAAACTCACCTACCTGTGATTCTCTAATGATCCTGAAGACCTTGATTAGCATTCTCAGGTGTGTTTGATTAGGGTTAGAGCTAAACTCTGCAGCGCATTGGACCTCCAGGGTAAGATTTAAGGATCCCCGCCCTACAGCATTGCAGATGTCCTGCACAGGGACACCTGCCAGAAGGGCTTTAGAGGCAGCCATGCCTTGAGTTGAGTGAGCCTTGACTCCCAGAGACGAAGGGAGATCATAGGACTCATAGGCAACAGAGATGGCATCAACAATCCACCCGCTGAGGGTCTGCTTAGAATCCAGAAGACCCCTCTTAGGGTACCGTAACAAACAAATAACGATCCATATTACGCCACAGGGCAGCTCTGTGGACGTATGTAGCCAGTGCTCGCTCTGTGGACATATTTGTCCAGGGCTTACACTGGACACACACACAATAAAGCTTCTGCTGGTCAGGCTCCACGAAAGGAAGAAGGACAGAAAGCCTGAAGCACAACAGGCTGTGGGACTTTGGAGGGGACCTTGGGGACATAACCCGCACGAGGGTAAAGAAATATTTTGGCCAAACCGGGCACAAAGTCAAGGTAGGAAAGGGGCCACCGAAAGGGCCTGCAGGTCCCAAACTCTCTTAAGTGAAGACAAAATGAGATGAAAGAATAGTCTTAATAGTAAACATACGATCTGAAATCCTACAATGTCAAGGTAGGAAGGGGCCACCGAAAGGGCCTGCAGGTCCCTAACTCTCGTAAGTGAAGAGAAAGCAAGATGAAAGAGTAGTGTTAATAGTATGCATACGATCTGAAATCTCCTCTGTAGGCTCAAATGGAGGTCTACAGAGGGCTTCTAGTACCACAGCCTCAGCACACCATGAAAACGAGGAAACGTGTAACTAAGGGGTTCATACCCATTGGAAGGCCACCAAGAGGCACATGGAAGGCTGATAACACCGCCATGTAAACCTTCAAGGTGGAGTGGGTTAACCCTGTAGGGAAACGAGCCTGCAAGAACTCCAGCACTGTACCAACCAGTAGTTAACTGGCGTTACGCTGCAACAAGGAGCTCCCAGCCCCGGGCACTAAAAAAACAAACAAAAAAAAACAAGGTTTCTTCCACATGTTTAAGGCACATAGGCATCGCCGCGTGACCTTGATCATGCATCTCATGTACAGCAGGCCAAAAGGTATCACGTTGGATGCAGCTGCCATCAGACCCCACAGTGCTTGAAACTGTTTCACAGTGAGTGACTGGCCTAAGTTGACTTTCCTGACTGCAGTGAGGATCGACTCGATCCCCACACCATGCCTAGATAAGTGAACAGCACACTCTCCTTGCCGCTCAGTCTCAACCCCAATGTCTTAATGTGGGCGAGAACGACATCTCGATGCCGAACCGCCAACTGTTCTGAATGAGCTAAAATTAACCAATCGTCAATGTAGTTGAATATGTGGATGCCCTGGAGTCGCAGAGGAGCCAGAGCAGCATCCACACACTTTGTAAACGTACCGGGTAAGAGTGCTAGGCCAAAGGGAAGAACCCGATATTCTTAAGCTTCACCCCTGAAAGCAAACCTTAGGAACTTCCTGTGTTCAGGAAGAATGGAGACATGGAAGTAAGCGTCCTTTAGATCTATCTTGAAAAACCAGTCCTTGGACCTGATTTGAGTCATGACCTGATTGACAGTTAGCATCCTGAAATTCAGCCTCATGACTGAGAAGTTCAACCGACACAGATCTAAAATAGGACGCAGGCCCCCATCCTTCTTGGGAACAAAGTACCGGCTGTAGAACCCCGACTTCCTGTCGTGAGGAGGGACCACCTCGATGGCCTCTTTCCTCAGGAGGGTGTTTACTTCTTGCTTCATAACCAGAGCCTGCTCGGGGCCCGAGTGTGAAAACCCAGTCAAAGGCGGCGGCGGAGCACCAAACTGGATGCAATAACCTCTCTCTACAGTGCGCAGGACCCACACAGACACGTTTGGCAGTAGTTTCCAAGCTGCCAAATAGTCTACTAAGGGAACCAGTCTCTCGAGATTGGCCTCTGGTGTTAACTGAGCTGCTAGTTCAGTGTCCTGTAAAGGCAGACCGGCAGGAAACACCTGAACTAACTGCTCTAAAGACCCCTGCAGGGGTGGCGAGCTCCTCGGCTCCGCTACAATGCTGGGCAGATGAACCAGAGGTTTGCCCTGAGGAGAGACAGACACCGTGCAATGTGGTGCACCCTGCTCATACCCGGTAGGGGCTACGTTTGGTCGAGGACTTCCTCGATTGAAGCACAACCCACAGGTCAGGCCTCGTCTTAGAAGCCCCCGGCCTAGAGCACCGCTGGTCTCTTTCCCAAGACGGGGGAGCACGAGACGCTCTGTTTCTGGGCTTCCCTGTACGAGTTGCTAGTACACGGCTGGGGCTGCTCACACCCAGCACCCCCAGAGGCTAAGACACGACGAGGAAGATACTGCTGGAACGCCGCCGCTGTTTACAGGCCTCCTGGTACCGGCTGATGACAGAACCTCACCCCAACCTTGGTGTGGAGGTCGGGGAAAAACAGAAGGCTGGTTTAGTCCGCAGAAAGCGTTCCTTTGCTGAAAAACTAAAGCTGACGCCAGTTCTGCTTTTAAGCTTCCTGGTCGTTTATGTCACCTGCCCTTCCATTGGACTGTTGACACACGGAATTCAGAGCGTGGGTTCGCTGCGGGCGTTCCCCATAGCGTTTTCTGACACAGCTCGAGTTCCTGAAGGGGAAATGGGTTTGAAATTTGAATGTGTGTGTGTGTGTGTGTGTGTGTGTGCGCGCAAACCTAAATTGTCATGTATTACTGCATTAAATGCTACCAGCAACATTTTATAATTCAGATCTTTTTAAAAGTTAGAAGAGGCCTAATTAATTGTGTCATGCTTAAATATGAAAATATCAGATGTCTCTGCAAAAGGCTAATTTCTCCTTCTGTATTTAGGGAAAATAGTGAATTGGCTTGATTAATTAAGAGCTTGGGGGGAAGTATGATATCATTTTTTAAAGGCTCTTAAAATGTCCTGGGATTCATTGCTCAGTTTTATTTATTTTTTTCCTCATGAGAATTTCAGCAGCACTTAATTAAAGCTCCCAGTGCTGTGAGTGGTCATTTTAGAAAAATGTGGGAAATAAGCAGGATTTTCAATCTGCTGTTAAGAGGAATGATAGAGGCTTTAAAACAGATTATATAGTAATGTGCTCTCATTAGTGTAAGACTGCATTAATTTGTAAAGAAGACTATGTGTTTGTTAGTGTCTTCAGGGAATTTTGCACCGATAGCCTGATGTGTGTGTGTGTGTGTGTGTGTGTGTGTGTGTGTGTGTGTGTGTGAGAGAGAGAGAGAGAGAGAGAGAGAGAGAGAGAGAGAGAGAGAGAGAGAGAGAGAGAGAGAGAGAGAGTGTACCTGCAGCAATAATCTCTCATCTCCAATGATGGCGGCTTTACTCAGTCAATGACCTCTGAGAAGGGCAGTTCCCATCCGTTACTCAGCAGCACAGGAATACAGGCCGCCTGCAGAATACACACACACACACACACACACACACACACACACACACACACACACACACACACACACACACACACACACACACACACACACACCCATATTAAATCCTCATCCCTCTACACAACTGCCACAAACAACTGTACAACACTTTCACAGTCTTCATTTCAATCGATGAACTGTTGTCAAAATGTACACTGACACCTTGAAACAATGTCATTTCCTCCATGGCCTTTTTCACTTGCCAATACTGTAGCTAGTAAATTCTAACACGTTCTAACAGATTTTAAAGTTATCTGTTTAGAAAATTGAATGGACCTGGGGGAACAATCAACAGTTGTAACTGTACTAACATTTAAGGGATTGTGCACTCAAAAAATAAACCCTCACGTCAATATAAGCCTGCACAACTTTCTGATATTATTGGGTCCCACTGACTTCTATTATATAGAGAAAAATACAATGAAAGTCACTGAGAACCAAAAATGTTTTACCAACATTCTTCAAAATATGTTCTTTTTTTGTTCCACAGATTTAGCATGCGAGGAACCAGAAACTGCACAATGTTTGGTTACTTTCCTTTATTATTTATTTGCCTGGTATAATATCGTCCTCTGGTGTTTTGCATACATTTTCACGTTATTTTGATTATAGGGTAGAGTTGCTATAGAGTTTTTATTAAAAAACAGAACAGTACAGTATGTTTTCATAGCACACTAAAGTCTTTACACTTCATTTAAAAAGATTAAGGACAATACAATTCAAGGAAAACATGTTCCTCCTGGTGTACACTTTACAAAGTCAAGTCACACATGAAGGACAAGGATAGCCATGTTTACTTATCTTTTTGGTGGAGAAAAAAAAACGGTAACACTTTATGATAACGTTCAGTTGTAAGTCATTTATAAGTGGTTAGTTAATGATAAAATAATGATTTGCAAAACATTCATAAAAGTTTAATAAGTGATATGCTAACAATTTGTGTATGTTTTGCTAATTCATTTACAAGTTATTTACAAGTAATTAATGATGAATTAATCATTTACAAATCATGACTATGCATTCATAAGTAATTAATACGTGATATGTTAGTATTTTTATATGTTTTGTAGATTAAGTTATAAATCATTTACAAGTGATTAGATAATGATGAACTAATAATTTACAAACATGATTATACGTTTACAAATGATTATTAAGTAATAGGCTAACAATTAACAAATCTGTCGTAATTTATCTTAAAAAAATAGCATATCATGAAATAATCAAACAGATCCTTAGTAAGTGGTTACTACATTACTAGTTAATATATTATTTGGCACTTAAAAATAATTAAAATACCAATTATTTAAATGTTTATCCTTCACTGAAGATCGCATCATGAATAAATCATTTACAAATCTTTCTGCATCCCCTAATCTAAAGTGTAAGCAATTCATCAGTTGTAAATGTTTTACTCATTTTTCAAAGGTCTTTCACCCAGTGTGTATACCCACCTGATACCCACACAACCTGTAACTGGCAGGTTTGTAAAACATTTACAACTGATGAGTAGTTTACACTTTAGATTAGGGGATGCAGAACGATTTGTAAAAGATTT